>NC_069507.1:106071163-106183142 GCF_027579735.1 Bombina bombina
AAAAATTGTGCAAGATGGACAAGTTCCTAGAGGTCCCGGTGCACCCCGACGCTTTTCCAATACCCAAGCGGGTGGCGGACATAGTGAATAAGGAGTGGGCGAAACCTGGCATACCTTTTGTCCCTCCTCCTATATTTAAGAAATTATTTCCTATGGTCGACACCAGAAAGGACTTATGGCAAACAGTCCCTAAGGTCGAGGGGGCGGTTTCTACACTAGCCAAACGCACGACCATTCCTATTGAGGACAATTGTGCTTTCAAAGATCCTATGGATAAAAAATTGGAGGGTTTGCTTAAAAAGATTTTTGTACAGCAAGGTTACCTCCTTCAACCTATTTTGTGTACTATTCCTGTCACTAAAGCAGCGTGGTTCTGGTTCGAAGAACTAGAAAAATCGCTCAGTAGAGAGACTCCGTATGAGGAGGTTATGGACAGAATTCACGCACTTAAGTTGGCTAATTCCTTTATTTTAGATGCCGCTTTGCAGTTAGCGAGATTAGCGGCGAAAAATTCAGGGTTTGCAATTGTGGCGTGCAGAGCGCTCTGGCTAAAGTCTTGGTCGGCGGATGTATCTTCCAAGACAAAATTGCTTAATATCCCTTTCAAAGGTAAGACCCTCTTTGGGCCAGAATTGAAAGAGATTATTTCAGACATCACTGGGGGTAAGGGCCATGCCCTCCCACAAGATAGGCCTTTCAAGGCTAAGAATAAGTCCAATTTTCGTTCCTTTCGCAATTTCAGGAACGGACCGGCCTCCAACTCTGCAACCTCTAGACAAGAGTCCCCTTCTTGGGGACAATAATAGATTCTTTAGAAATTAAGATTTTCCTGACAGCTTCTAAACGCTTGTCAAGTTCTTCACTCTATTCTACGGCCTTCCATAGCTCAGTGCATGGAAGTAGTAGGGTTGATGGTTGCAGCAATGGACATAGTTCCTTTTGCTCAAATTCATCTAAGACCATTACAACTGTGCATGCTCAAACAGTGGAATGGGGACTATACAGACTTGTCCCCAGTGATTCAAGTAGATCAGAAGACCAGAGACTCACTCCGTTGGTGGCTGACCCAGGATCACCTGTCCCAGGGAATGAGCTTCCGCAGACCAGAGTGGGTTATCATCACGACCGACGCCAGTCTATTTGGCTGGGGCGCGGTCTGGGACTCCCTAAAAGCTCAGGGCCTATGGTCTCGGGAAGAGTCTCTTCTCCCGATAAACATTCTGGAACTGAGAGCGATATTCAATGCTCTCCAGGCTTGGCCTCAACTAGCAATGGCCAGATTCATAAGATTCCAATCAGACAACATGACGACTGTTGCTTACATCAACCATCAGGGGGGAACAAGGAGTTCTCTGGCGATGAGAGAGGTGGCCAAAATCATCAAATGGGTGGAGGATCACTCCTGCCACCTATCTGCGATCCACATCCCAGGAGTAGACAACTGGGAGGCGGATTATCCGAGTCGTCAGACTTTCCATCCGGGGGAGTGGGAACTTCACCCGGAGGTGTTTGCCCAGTTGACATGGATCTGATGGCGTCTCGTCAGAACTTCAAGGTTCCTTGCTACGGGTCCAGATCCAGGGATCCCAAGGCGACTCTAGTGGATGCATTAGTGGCGCCTTGGGCCTTCAACCTAGCTTATGCGTTTCCACCGTTCCCTCTCATTCCCAGGCTGGTAGCCAGGATCAAACAGGAGAAGGCCTCAGTGATTTTGATAGCTCCTGCATGGCCACGCAGGACTTGGTATGCAGACCTGGTGAATATGTCATCGGCTCCACCATGGAAGCTACCTTTGAGACAGGATCTTCTAGTACAAGGTCCATTCGAACATCCAAACCTAGTTTCTCTCCAGCTGACTGTTTGGAAATTGAACGCTTGATTTTATCTAAGCGTGGGTTTTCGGATTCCGTGATAGATACTCTGGTACAAGCCAGAAAACCTGTGACTAGAAAGATTTACCATAAAATATGGAAAAGATATATCTGTTGGTGTGAATCCAAGGGATTCTCATGGAGTAAGATTAAAATTCCCAGGATCCTTTCCTTTCTACAAGAAGGTTTGGATAAGGGATTGTCAGCGAGTTCTCTAAAAGGACAGATTTCTGCTCTATCTGTCTTGTTACACAAACGACTGGCAGCTGTGCCAGATGTTCAAGCTTTTGTACAGGCTTTAGTCAGGATCAAGCCTGTTTACAGACCTTTGACTCCTCCTTGGAGTCTAAATTTAGTTCTTTCAGTTCTTCAAGGGGTTCCGTTTGAACCCTTGCATTCCATAGATATCAAGTTGTTATCTTGGAAAGTTCTGTTTTTGGTTGCTATTTCTTCTGCTAGAAGAGTTTCTGAATTATCTGCTCTGCAGTGTAATCCACCCTATCTGGTGTTCCATTCAGATAAGGTTGTTTTGCGTACTAAACCTGGTTTCCTTCCAAAAGTTGTTTCCAACAAAAATATTAACCAGGAAATAGTTGTGCCTTCTTTGTGCCCGAATCCAGCTTCAAAGAAGGAACGTTTGTTACACAATTTAGATGTAGTCCGTGCTTTAAAGTTCTATTTAGAAGCAACAAAGGATTTCAGACAAACGTCTTCACTGTTTGTCGTTTATTCTGGCAAGAGGAGAGGTCAAAAAGCTACTGCTACCTCTCTTTCCTTTTGGCTGAAAAGCATCATCCGATTGGCTTACGAGACTGCTGGACGGCAGCCTCCTGAACGAATCACAGCTCACTCTACTAGGGCTGTGGCTTCCTCATGGGCCTTCAAGAACGAGGCTTCTGTTGATCAGATATGTAAGGCAGCGACTTGGTCTTCTCTGCACACTTTTGCCAAATTCTACAAATTTGATACTTTTGCTTCTTCGGAGGCTATTTTTGGGAGAAAGGTTTTGCAAGCCGTGGTGCTTTCTGTTTAGGTAACCTTATTGGCTCCCTCCCTTCATCCGTGTCCTAAAGCTTTGGTATTGGTTCCCACAAGTTATGGATGACGCCGTGGACCGGACACACCAATGTTGGAGAAAACAGAATTTATGCTTACCTGATAAATTACTTTCTCCAACGGTGTGTCCGGTGTGTGTGTGTATATATATATATATATATATATATATATATATATATATATATATATATATATATATACACACCCACATATATATATATATATATATATATATATATATACACACACATATATATATATATATATATATATATATACACACACACATATATATATATATACACACATATATACACACACACATATATATATATATACACACACATATATACACACACACACACATATATATATATATACACACGTATATATATGTATGTGTGTATATGTGTGTGTGTATATATATGTATATATGTATATATGTGTATATATATATATATATATATATATATATATATATATATCCTCCAAAAAGAGATAAGCACAGTCTTACAATACCACATCAGCCAGGGTGCACTTCAAATAAAGCATGTATGTTCCGCGTTTGAATGAAGGCACTCACTGGTCTTTGACAAAGCAATGTTTAATTCATCCAATAAATATCAAAAGCAAGTTCATCCATAACGTTTCGGTGTCGATATGACACCTTTGTCAAATGATCTTTCAATATCAAAATTACAGAATCATCATGTCCCCAAAGTAGAAAAAATCGCTAACAGTATACACCTAACACCCACCTTATATACAAACATTTAAAAACATTCCCGCTCTGCAAATCACCACCTTTACCGCCTACGTCATCACGCTGCATCAGTAGGATCCGATTGGCTGCTGGTTCCCCTGGTAACCGTGTGTACACCACCTATAAAGTAAGCCCACTCCGTACTCCACATCCGCCCCCACCGATGTCAACACGCTGAAGCGTGAACTTGACGTGTCAGTGTAGGCTGATTGGCTACCGGTCACCATGATGCGACGCTTCCTTTTTATGGTACCAGGCCACCACGTATGGTGCATAGGCGGGCTGACAATTTACGAGATTTGCTGGTGAAAACTGATCCAGTCAGCTGCTACCAGAGGGAAACATGGCTAAAACCCTCAAGCAAAGGTTGTTTTACATGCGGTGGTTGCACAACATGCAATGGCATGATAAAAGGGAAAACATTTCAACATCCCCATACTAACAAGCGTTTCAGTATTCGACATCAACTTACCTGTACCAGCACACGTGTTATATACATGTTGATTTGCCCGTGCGCTCTGGTATATATTGGAAAAACAGTCACAAGCTTCAGAGATAGGATGGCAAATCATCGGTGTACCATCCGAGAAGCCCTGAAAACAGGTGATTCGGATCAGCCAGTGGCACACCATTTCGTGCAATACAGATATAGTGTTTCTAGCATGAAAACTATGGTGATTGATCACATCCCACCATTATCCAGGGGTGGCAATAGAGCGAAACTACTTCTCCGGAGAGAGACTAAATGGATCCATGCATTGGACACTGTAATACCCAAAGGACTGAACACCTATCTGGACTTTGGACCATTTTACACTAAATAATCCATAGACTGATTAGACACACATTTCAATCTACCACTCCTATATGCAATAACAAATACCAGGATCCTACATGAATTCTCATTCTAGTGGGTACACACTGGTTTTTACTTACATCAAGAGGCATTAAGGAGGGTGGTAAAAATATATAAGACAAATGTATATAATGGAGAGTGATTTGTGCAAACCTAGGGTTTTGAATAAGTTTATTAGAGAATTAAGTGTTAACAACATTGTATAGGGGTGCTAATATTAGACATAGGTTATGCTACAAAATAGTTTTTTGTTTTTATTCACTGAAATCTAAGTCCTTTAGTCTCAGGTGTGATATGCTGGTGTTGTGTCTGTCAGTAACAATAATAACCCAATGTGTCTGAAATCATAGAGCACTGTTGTGCCTTATAGGACCATGCTTTAATTTTGAGCTAGTGATTGGGTTCACACTCGCACGCATGCACCTTTGACTTCGGGCTTACACGGTATGTTTGTTATTGTCAGCCTATACTGACACGTCAAGTTCACGCTTCAGCGTGATGACATCGGTGGGGGCGGATGTGGAGTACGGATTGGGCTTACTTTATAGGTGGTGTACACACGGTTACCAGGGGAACCAGCAGCCAATCGGATCCTACTGACGCACCATGCTCACATTTGAGCATAATGACGTCGGCGGTGAAGGTGGTGATTTGCAGAGCAGGAACGTTTTTAAATGTTTGCATTTAAGGTGGGTATTAGGTGTATACTGTTAGCGATTTTTTCTACTTTGGGGACATGATTCTGTAATTTTGATATTGAAAGATCATTTGACAAAGGTGTCATAACGACACCAAAACGTTATGGATGAACTTGCTTTTGATATTTATTGGATGAATTAAACATTGCTTTGTCAAAGACCAGTGAGTGCCTTCAGGAGGGGCAAAGTTTCCCAAACCTCAAAATGCCTATAAATACACCCCTCACCACACCCACAAATCAGTTTAACGAATAGCCAAGAAGTGGGGTGATAAGAAAGGATTGAAAGCATCAAAAAAATAAGGATTTGGAATAATTGTGCTTTATACAAAGAAGTCATAACCACCACAAAAAGGGTGGGCCTCATGGACTCTTGCTAATATGAAATAAATTAATTTATCAGGTAAGTTCTTACATAAATTATGTTTTCTTTCATGTAATTAGCAAGAGTGCATGAGCTAGTGACGTATGGGATAGCAGCTACCCAAGATGTGGAACTACCACGCAAGAGTCACTAGAGAGGGAGGGATAAAATAAAGACAGCCAATTCCGCTGAAAAAATAATCCACAACCCAAATCAAAAAGTTTTAATCTTATAATGAAAAAAAACTGAAATTCTAAGCAGAAGAATCAAACTGAAACAGCTGCCTGAAGTACTTTTCTACCAAAAACTGCTTCAGAAGAAGAGAAAACATCAAAATGGTAGAATTTAGTAAAAGTATGCAAAGAAGACCAATTTGCTGCTTTGCAAATCTGATCAACAGAAGCTTCATTCCTAAAAGCCCAGGAAGTAGAAACTGACCTAGTAGAATGAGCCGTAATCCTTTGAGGCAGGGATCTACCCGACTCCACATAAGCATGATGAATCAAAGACTTTAACCAAGACGCCAAAGAAATGGCAGAAGCCTTCTAACCTTTCCTAGAACCAGAAAAGATAACAAATAGACTAGAAGTCTTTCTGAAATCTTTAGTAGCTTCAACATAATATTTCAAAGCTCTTACTACATCCAAAGAATGTAAAGATCTTTCCAGAGAATTCTTAGGATTAGGACACAATGAAGGGACAACAATTTCTCTACTAATGTTGTTAGAATTCACAACTTTAGGTAAAAAATTAAATAAAGTCCGCAACACCGCCTTATCCTGATGAAAAATCAGAAAAGGAGATTAACAAGAAAGAGCAGATAACTCAGAAACTCTTCTAGCAGAAGAGATGGCCAAAAGGAACAAAAAACTTTCCAGGAAAGTAATATCCAGAGAATGCATAGGTTCAAACGGAGGAGCCTGTAAAGCCCTCAGAACTAAATTGAGACTCCAAGGAGGAGAGATTGACTTAATGACAGGCTTGATACGAACCAAAGCCTGTACAAAACAATGAATATCAGGATGATTAGCAATCTTTCTGTGAAAAAGAACAGAAAGAGCAGAGATTTGTCCTTTCAAGGAACTTGCAGACAAACCCTTATTCAAACCATATTGAAGAAATTGTAAAATTCTAGGAATTCTAAAAGAATGCCAAGAGAATTTATGTGAAGAACACCAAGAAATGTAAGTCTTCCAGACTCGGTAATAGATCTTTCTAGACACAGATTTACGAGCCTGTAACATAGTATGAATCACTGAGTCAGAGAAACCTCTATGACTAAGTATTAAGCGTTCAATTTCCATACCTTCAAATTTAATGATTTGAGATCGTGATGGAAAAAGAGGCCTTGAGACAGAAGGTCTGGCCTTAACAGAAGTGTCCAAGGTTGGCAACTTGCCATCCGAACGAGATCCGCATACCAAAACCTGTGTGGCCATGCTGGAGCCACCAGCAGTACAAACGAACGCTCCATTAGTATTTTGGAAATCACTCTTGGAAGAAGAACTAGAGGTGGAAAGATATAAGCAGGTTTATAATTCCAAGGAAGTGACAACGCATCCACCAGTTCCGCCTGAGGATCCCTGGATCTGGACATATACCTGGGAAGTTTCTTGTTTAGATGAGAGGCCATCAGATCTATTTCTGGAAGCCCCCAGATTTGAATAATCTGAAGAAAAACCTCTGGGTGAAGAGACCATTCGCCTGGATGTAACGTCTGGCGACTGAGATAATCCGCTTCCCAATTGTCTATACCTGGGATGTGAACCGCAGAAATTAGACAGGAGCTGGATTCCGCCCATACAAGTATCCGAGATACTTCTTTCATAGCCTGAGGACTGTGAGTCCCCCCTTGATGATTGACATATGCCACGGTTGTGACATTGTCTGTCTGAAAACAAACGATTCTCTCTTCAGAAGAGGCCAGAACTGAAGAGCTCTGAAAATCGCACGGAGTTCCAAAATGTTGATTGGTAATCTCGCCTCCTGAGATTCCCAAACCCCCTGCGCTGTCAGAGATCCCCATACAGCTCCCCAACCTGAAAGACTCGCATCTGTTGAGATCACAGTCCAGGTTGGACGAACAAAAGAGGCCCCTTGAACTAAACGATGGTGATCTAACCACCAAGTCAGAGAAGAACGAACATTGGGATTTAAGGATATTAATTGTGATATCTTTGTATAATCCCTGCACCATTGGTTCAGCATACAAAGCTGCAGAGATCTCATGTGAAAACGAGCAAAAGGGATTGCGTCCGATGCAGCAGTCATGAGACCTAAAATTTCCATGCATAAAGCTACAGAAGGGAAAGATTGAGACTGAAGGTTTCGACAAGCTGAAACCAATCTCAGACGTCTCTTTTCTGTTAGAGACAAAGTCATGGACACTGAATCTATTTGGAAACCCAAAAAGGTTACCCTTGTCTGAGGAATCAAGGAACTCTTTGGTAAATTGATCCTCCAACCATGTCTTTGAAGAAACAACACAAGTTGATTCGTGTGAGATTCTGCAGAATGTAAAGACTGAGCAAGTACCAAGATATCGTCCAAATAAGGAAATACCGCAATACCCTGCTCCCTGATTACAGAAAGAAGGGCACCGAGAACCTTCGAAAAGATCCTTGGAGCTGTTGCTAGGCCAAAAGGAAGAGCAACAAACTGGTAATGCTTGTCTAGAAAAGAGAATCTCAGGAACTGATAATGATCCGGATGAATTGGAATATGAAGACATGCATCCTGTAAGTCTATTGTGGACATATAATGCCCTTGCTGAACAAAAGGCAGAATAGTCCTTATAGTCACCATCTTGAATGTTGGTATCCTTACATAACGATTCAATATTTTTAGATCCAGAACTGGTCTGAAAGAATTCTCTTTCTTTGGAACAATGAACAGATTTGAATAAAACCCCAGGCCCTGTTCCAGAACTGGAACTGGCACAATTACCCCAGCTGACTCCAGATCTGAAACACATTTCAGAAACGCTTGAGCCTTTACTGGGTTTACTGGAATGCGTGAAAGAAAGAATCTTCTCACAGGCGGACTTACCTTGAAACCTACTCTGTACCCTTGTGAAACAATGTTCTGAATCCAAAGACTTTGAATCGAATTGATCCAAACATCTTTGAAAAATCGTAACTGCCCCCTACCAGCTGTGCTAGAATGAGGGCCGCACCTTCATGCGGATTTGGGAGCTGGTTTTGATTTTCTAAAAGGCTTGGCTTTATTCCAGACTGGAAAAGCCTGACTTTTGTTGCTTATTCTGACGAAAGGAACGAAAACGATTAGCAGCCCTATATTTACCTTTAGATTTTTTATCCTGAGGTAAAAAGGCTCCCTTCCCCCCAGTAACAGTTGAAATTATTGAGTCTAACTGAGAACCAAATAACTTATTACCTTAGAAAGAAAGAGAAAGCAAAGTTGACTTAGAAGTCATATCTGCATTCCAAGACTTAAAGGGACAGTATACTGAAAAAACATAATTTATGCTTACCTGATAAATTTAATTCTCTTGTAGTGTATTCAGTCCACGGGTCATCCATTACTTATGGGATATATTCCCTTCCCAACAGGAAGTTGCAAGAGGATCACCCAAAGCAGAGCTGCTATATAGCTCCTCCCCTCACATGTCATATCCAGTCATTCCACCGAAACAAGACAAGAAAGGAGAAACCATAGGGTGCAGTGGTGACTGAAGTTTTAATAAAAATTTATATCTGCCTTAAAAAAGACAGGGCGGGCTGTGGACTGAATACACTACAAGAGAAATAAATTTATCAGGTAAGCATAAATTATGTTTTGTCTTGTTAAGTGTATTCAGTCCACGGGTCATCCATTACTTATGGGATACCAATACCAAAGCTAAAGTACACGGATGATAGGAGGGACAAGGCAGGAACTTAAACGGAAGGAACCACTGCCTGTAGAACCTTTCTCCCAAAAACAGCCTCCGAAGAAGCAAAAGTGTCAAATTTGTAAAATTTCGAAAAGGTGTGAAGCGAAGACCAAGTCGCAGCCTTGCAAATCTGTTCAACAGAGGCCTCATTCTTAAAGGCCCAGGTGGAAGACACAGCTCTAGTAGAATGAGCTGTAATTCTTTCAGGGGGCTGCTGTCCAGCAGTCTCATAGGCTAAACGTATTATACTACGAAGCCAAAAAGAGAGAGAGGTTGCCAAAGCTTTTTGACCTCTCCTCTGTCCAGAATAAACGACAAACAGGGAAGAAGTTTGACGAAAATCTTTAGTTGCCTGTAAATAGAATTTCAGGGCACGGACTACGTCCAGATTATGCAAAAGACGTTCCTTCTTTGAAGAAGGATTAGGGCACAATGATGGGACAACAATCTCTTGATTGATATTCCTGTTAGAAGCTACCTTAGGTAAAAACCCAGGTTTAGTACGCAGAACTACCTTGTCTGAATGGAAAACCAGATAAGGAGAATCACAATGTAAAGCAGATAACTCAGAGACTCTTCGAGCCGAGGAAATAGCCATCAAAAACAGAACTTTCCAAGATAAAAGCTTAATATCAATGGAATGAAGGGGTTCAAACGGAACACCCTGAAGAACTTTAAGAACCAAGTTTAAGCTCCACGGAGGAGCAACAGTTTTAAACACAGGCTTAATCCTAGCCAAAGCCTGACAAAAAGCCTGGACGTCTGGAACTTCTGCCAGACGCTTGTGCAAAAGAATAGACAGAGCAGAAATCTGTCCCTTCAACGAACTAGCAGATAAGCCCTTTTCCAAACCCTCTTGTAGAAAGGACAATATCCTAGGAATCCTAACCTTACTCCATGAGTAACTCTTGGATTCGCACCAATATAAGTATTTACGCCATATCTTATGATAGATTTTTCTGGTAACAGGCTTCCGAGCCTGTATTAAAGTATCAATAACTGACTCTGAGAAGCCACGCTTGGATAGGATCAAGCGTTCAATCTCCATGCAGTCAGCCTCAGAGAAATTAGATTTGGATGGTTGAAAGGACCTTGTATTAGAAGGTCCTGCCTCAGAGGTAGAAACCATGGTGGACAGGACGACATGTCCACTAGGTCTACATACCAGGTCCTGCGTGGCCACGCAGGCGCTATCAGAATCACCGATGCTCTCTCCTTTTTGATCTTGGCAATCATTCGAGGCAGCAGCGGAAACGGTGGAAACACATAAGCCATGTTGAAGACCCAAGGGGCTGCTAGGGCATCTATCAGCGCCGCTCCCAGGGCTCTGGACCTGGATCCGTAACGAGGAAGCTTGGCGTTCTGGCGAGACGCCATGAGATCCAGTTCTGGTTTGCCCCAATGACGAATCAGTTGAGCGAACACCTCCGGATGAAGTTCCCACTCCCACGGATGAAAAGTCTGGTGACTTAGAAAATCCGCCTCCCAGTTCTCCACGCCTGGGATGTGGATCGCTGACAGGTGGCAAGAGTGAAACTCTGCCCAGCGAATTATCTTTGAGACTTCTAACATCGCTAGGGAACTCCTGGTTCCCCCTTGATGGTTGATGTAAGCCACAGTCGTGATGTGGTCCGACTGAAATCTGATGAATCTCAGTGTTGCTAACTGAGGCCAAGCTAGAAGAGCCTTGAATATTGCTCTTAATTCCAGAATATTTATTGGGAGGAGTTTCTCCTCCTGAGTCCACGATCCCTGAGCCTTCAGGGAGTTCCAGACTGCGCCCCAACCTAGAAGGCTGGCATCTGTTGTTACAATCGTCCAGTCTGGCCTGCGAAAGGTCATGCCCTTGGACAGATGGACCAGAAAAAGCCACCAGAGAAGAGAATCTCTGGTTTCTTGATCCAGATTTAGTAGAGGGGACAAATCTGAGTAATCCCCATTACACTGACCTAGCATTCATAATTGCAGCGGTCTGAGATGCAGGCGCGCAAATGGCACTATGTCCATTGCCGCTACCATTAAGCCGATTACTTCCATGCACTGAGCCACCGACGGGCGTGGAATGGAATGAAGGACACGGGAAGCATTTAGAAGTTTTGACAACCTGGACTCCGTCAGGTAAATTTTCATCTCTACCGAATCTATAAGAGTCCCTAGGAAGGAGACTCTTGTGAGTGGTGATAGAGAACTCTTTTCCACGTTCACCTTCCACCCATGCGACCTCAGAAATGCCAGAACTATCTCTGTATGAGACTTGGCAATTTGAAAGCTTGATGCCTGTATCAGGATGTGGTCTAGATACGGAGCCACCACTATGCCTCGCGGTCGTAGAACCGCCAGAAGTGAGCCCAGAACCTTTGTAAAGATTCTCGGGGCCATAGCTAACCCGAAGGGAAGAGCTACAAACTGGTAATGCCTGTCTAGGAAGGCAAATCTTAGGTACCGATAATGATCTTTGTGAATTGGTATGTGAAGGTAGGCATCCTTTAAGTCCACTGTGGTCATGTACTGACCCTCTTGGATCATGGGTAGGATGGTTCGGATAGTTTCCATTTTGAATGATGGAACTCTTAGGAATTTGTTTAAGATCTTTAGGTCCAAGATTGGTCTGAAGGTTCCCTCTTTCTTGGGAACCACAAACAGATTTGAGTAAAATCCTTGCCCTTGTTCCGTCCGCGGAACTGGGTGGATCACCCCCATTACAAGGAGGTCTTGTACACAGCGTAGAAATGCCTCTTTCTTTATTTGGCTTGCTGATAACCTTGAAAGATGAAATCTCCCTTGTGGAGGAGAAGCTTTGAAGTCCAGAAGATATCCCTGGGATATGATCTCCAACGTCCAGGGATCCTGGACATCTCTTGCCCACGCCTGGGCGAAGAGAGAAAGTCTGCCCCCCCACTAGATCCGTTTCCGGATTGGGGGCAATCCCTTCATGCTGTCTTAGGGGCAGTAGTAGGTTTTCTGGCCTGCTTGCCCTTGTTCCAGGACTGGTTAGTTTCCCAGGCCTGTCTGTAACGAGCAACAGTTCCTTCCTGTTTTGGAGCAGAGGAAGTTGATGCTGCTCCTGCCTTGAAGTTTCAAAAGGCACGAAAATTAGACTGTTTGGCCTTTGATTTGGCCCTGTCCTGAGGAAGGGTATGACCCTTACCTCCAGTAATGTCAGCGATAATTTCTTTCAAGCCGGGCCCGAATAAGGTCTGCCCCTTGAAAGGAATATTAAGCAATTTAGATTTAGAAGTCACGTCAGCTGACCAGGATTTAAGCCATAGTGCTCTGCGCGCCTGGATGGCGAATCCGGAGTTCTTAGCCGTAAGTTTAGTTAAATGTACAATGGCATCAGAAACAAATGCATTAGCTAGCTTAAATGCTTTAAGCTTGTCCATAATTTCATCCAATGGAGCTGAGTGAATGGCCTCTTCTAGAGACTCAAACCAGAATGCCGCAGCAGCAGTGACAGGCGCAATGCATGCAAGGGGCTGTAAGATAAAACCTTGTTGAACAAACATTTTCTTAAGGTAACCCTCTAACTTTTTATCCATTGGATCCGAAAAAGCACAACTATCCTCCACCGGGATAGTGGTACGCTTAGCTAAAGTAGAAACTGCTCCCTCCACCTTGGGGACCGTTTGCCATACGTCCCGTGTAGTGGCGTCTATTGGAAACATTTTCCTAAATATAGGAGGTGGGGAAAAGGGCACACCAGGTCTATCCCACTCCTTGCTAATAATTTCTGTAAGCCTTTTAGGTATAGGAAAAACGTCAGTACACACAGGCACCGCATAGTATCTATCCAGCCTACATAATTTCTCTGGAATTGCAACTGTATTACAGTCATTCAGAGCCGCTAAAACCTCCCCTAGCAATACACGGAGGTTCTCAAGCTTAAATTTAAAATTAGAAATCTCTGAATCCGGTTTCCCTGGATCAGATCCGTCACCCACATTATGAAGCTCTCCGTCCTCATGTTCTGCAAACTGTGACGCAGTATCAGACATGGCTCTCACAGCACCAGCGCGCTCTGTCCTTATCCCAGAGCTATCGCGCTTGCCTCTTAATTCTGGCAATTTAGATAATACTTCTGTCAGGGTATTATTCATAATAGTGGCCATGTCTTGTAAAGTGATTTGTATGGGTGTCCCTGATGTACTTGGCGCTACAATATCACGCGCCTCCTGAGCGGGAGGCGAAGGTACTGACACGTGAGGAGAGTTAGTCGGCATAACTTCCCCCTCGTCGTCTGGTGATAATTCTTTTTATAGATAAAGACTGACCTTTATTATTTAAAGTGAAATCAATACATTTAGTACACATATTTCTATGGGGCTCCACACTGGCCTTCAAACATAATGAACAAACAGATTCATCTGTGTCAGACATGTTTAAACAGACTAGCAATGAGACTAGCAAGCTTGGAAAACACTTTGAAATAAGTTTACAAGCACTAAATAAAACGCTACTGCGCCTTTAAGAAGCACAAAAAATTGTCACAGTTGAAATAACAATGAACCAAATCAGTTATAGCAACCAAATTTTCACAATAAATGTATTAAGTTAGCAGAGCATTGCACCCACTTGCAAATGGATGATTAACCCCTTAATACCCAAAAAGGATAATATAGAAAAA
Organism: Bombina bombina; assembly: GCF_027579735.1. Taxonomy (NCBI): domain Eukaryota; kingdom Metazoa; phylum Chordata; class Amphibia; order Anura; family Bombinatoridae; genus Bombina; species Bombina bombina. The sequence goes on from NC_069507.1 coordinate 106,085,290, forward strand.
AACGTTTTTTTAATACAGTCAAACACGCTGTCACAGGTCTGCTGTGACTGATTACCTCCCTCAAAATGACTTTTTAAGTCCCCTGAGCTCTCTAGAGACGTCCTGTGTCATGCAGGAAGAAACAGGAAGACAGAGACTGAATTTTTACTGCGCAAAAAAGCGCTAAAATAGGCCCCTCCCACTCATATTACAACAGTGGGAAGCCTCAGTTAACTGTTTCCATGCAGAAATTTAAGTCAGCCATGTGGAAAATTCATGCCCCAATACATTTTATCACCAAAGTACCTCACAAAAACGATTAAACATGCCAACAACCGTTTTAAAAATCTTTTTCTTTTATTTTTTAAAGAGTATGTATCTCTATGATAAGCCTGATACCAGTCCTTCTACTGCATTTAAGACTTATTACATTACTTCAGTAATAGCAGCATTTTCTTAGTCAAATTCCATTCCTAGAAAATTACTTTACTGTATATACATTAATCAGCCTGATACCAGTCACTTCCACTGCATTTAAGGCTGTACTTACATAACATCAGTATCAGCAGTATTTTCTTAGTCAATTCCATTCCTTAGAAAAATATTTTACTGCACATACCTTATTTGCAGGGGACCCCGCACGCTATTCCCTTTCTGAAGTTACCCCACTCCTCAGAATGTGCGAGAACAGCCAGTGGATCTTAGTTACTTCTGCTAAGATCATATAAAACACAGGCAGATTCTTCTTCCAAATACTGCCTGAGAAAAAAACAGCACACTCCGGTGCCATTTAAAAATAACAAACTTTTGATTGAAGAAATAATTAAGTATAAAACACCACTCTCCTCTCCCGACCTCCATCTATGTTGAGAGTTGCAAGAGAATGACTGGATATGACATGTGAGGGGAGGAGCTATATAGCAGCTCTGCTTTGGGTGATCCTCTTGCAACTCCCTGTTGGGAAGGGAATATATCCCATAAGTAATGGATGACCCGTGGACTGAATACACTTAACAAGAGAAATAGTTTTTCGCTTAATGTGTTTACAATTGCTTTTTTACCAACTGCAGAGGAAAAAAATTTATAAAAAATAGCTTTTTATGTTTTTTTGTGTATATTAAAGCTCTGATTTTGTGTTTTGAAGCCACAACCAAATAAAATGGGTTGAGCTTGTAGATATAATCAGATCTCATTACTGTATCACATTGTATACATATACCTGCTTCTGTATCTTATATCTGTCCATAAAACAATCACCAATACTTGGAGAGAACAATGGAAATTCAACATTGTATTACCTTATCTCTTCTATAACCCACTGGGAGTGTAATTTCTACTGCTGGCTGTGTTTACAAAGCTTATCTATAGCTGGGACCTGCGGCCACAAACTTTCAGAATAGGTGGGGATACCACATGCTAAATCAACTATTTCAAATGCCAATATAAGGGGAAAGGAGCTACTTGTAAACAATTTAATACACTCCAGCAGGTAAAGTGAATCATTGGGAACAAATTAAAGGGGAGAAATTTTTTGAGTAAACTGTCCCTTTAAGCCATAAAGCTCTTCTGGCTAAAATAGCTAAAGACATATACCTGACATCAATTCTAATGATATTGAAAATGGCATCACGAACAAAGTTATTAGCATGTTGAAGAAGTTTAACAATGCTATAAGCATTATGGTCTGAAACTTGTTGCGCTAAAGACTCCAAACAGAAAGTGGAAGCTGCAGCAACATCAGCCAAAGAAATAGCAGGTCTAAGAAGATTACCTGAACATAAATAAGCCTTCCTTAGAAAGGATTCAAGCTTCCTATCTAAAGGATCCTTAAACAAAGTACTATCTGCCGTAGCAATAGTAGTACGTTTAGCAAGAGTAGAGATAGCCCCATCAACTTTGGGGACTTTCTCCCAAAACTCTAATCTATCAGATGGCAAAGGGTACAATTTCTTAAACCTTGGAGAAGGAGTAAATTAAGTACCCAGACTATTCCATTCCCTAGAAATTACTTCTGAAATAGCATCAGGAACTGGAAAAACTTCTGGAATAACTACATGAGGTTTAAAAACTGAATTTAAACGCTTAGTATTTTTAATATCAAGAGGACTAGACTCCTCCATATCTAATGCAATCAACACTTCTTTAAGTAAAGAATGAATAAACTCCATCTTAAATAAATATGAAGATTTATCAGTGTCAATATCTGAGGTAGAATCTTCTGAATACACACTGAGAGAAATGCACTCAAAGGAACGAACAACCAGCTCAATACCATTGTTAGCCTGTTCTATGGCGATTTACCACCTGGGTGCAACTTCTTTTAGCCCAGCAATGCTTTTCACAGAGTAGAACTTTCCTGTAGTATATCAGTCTGATCCCGCCTATTACGGTCAGTCCAGCACCGAAATACCAGGCAATTCCTCTCTGAACAAGGAATAAAGCAACCCCAGACGATCGTTTCGGCCTTCATTGGGCCTCGTCAGTGAGGTGTAGCAGCATTCCTCTAAGCACACTGAGCAAGGAGTCCACGTCTGGTTTCCCCTTTTTCCCATAGGGAGACTAAATACACACAGAGAGAAATGCACTCAAAGGAACGAACAACCAGCTCAATACCATTGTTATCCTGTTCTATGGCGATTTACCACCTGGGTGCAACTTCTTTTAGCCCAGCAATGCTTTTCACAGAGTAGAACTTTCCTGTAGTATATCAGTCTGATCCCGCCTATTACGGTCAGTCCAGCACCGAAATACCAGGCAATTCCTCTCTGAACAAGGAATAAAGCAACCCCAGACGATCGTTTCGGCCTTCATTGGGCCTCGTCAGTGAGGTGTAGCAGCATTCCTCTAAGCACACTGAGCAAGGAGTCCACGTCTGGTTTCCCCTTTTTCCCATAGGGAGACTAAATACACACCGAGAGAAATGCACTCAAAGGAACGAACAACCAGCTCAATACCATTGTTATCCTGTTCTATGGCGATTTACCACCTGGGTGCAACTTCTTTTAGCCCAGCAATGCTTTTCACAGAGTAGAACTTTCCTGTAGTATATCAGTCTGATCCCGCCTATTATGGTCAGTCCAGCACCGAAATACCAGGCAATTCCTCTCTGAACAAGGAATAAAGCAACCCCAGACGATCGTTTCGGCCTTCATTGGGCCTCGTCAGTGAGGTGTAGCAGCATTCCTCTAAGCACACTGAGCAAGGAGTCCACGTCTGGTTTCCCCTTTTTCCCATAGGGAGACTAAATACACACCGAGAGAAATGCACTCAAAGGAACGAACAACCAGCTCAATACCATTGTTAGCCTGTTCTATGGCGATTTACCACCTGGGTGCAACTTCTTTTAGCCCAGCAATGCTTTTCACAGAGTAGAACTTTCCTGTAGTATATCAGTCTGATCCCGCCTATTACGGTCAGTCCAGCACCGAAATACCAGGCAATTCCTCTCTGAACAAGGAATAAAGCAACCCCAGACGATCGTTTCAGCCTTCATTGGGCCTCGTCAGTGAGGTGTAGCAGCATTCCTCTAAGCACACTGAGCAAGGAGTCCACGTCTGGTTTCCCCATTTTCCCATAGGGAGACTAAATACACACAGAGAGAAATGCACTCAAAGGAACGAACAACCAGCTCAATACCATTGTTAGCCTGTTCTATGGCGATTTACCACCTGGGTGCAACTTCTTTTAGCCCAGCAATGCTTTTCACAGAGTAGAACTTTCCTGTAGTATATCAGTCTGATCCCGCCTATTACGGTCAGTCCAGCACCGAAATACCAGGCAATTCCTCTCTGAACAAGGAATAAAGCAACCCCAGACGATCGTTTCGGCCTTCATTGGGCCTCGTCAGTGAGGTGTAGCAGCATTCCTCTAAGCACACTGAGCAAGGAGTCCACGTCTGGTTTCCCCTTGCCAAGCCACTGAGCTGTTGTTCGTTCCTGGTAGAGCGCTTCTCTCTTTGTATGCAAATTATTATGACCCTGGGGAAGTCTCCCTATGGGTGATGGGGGAAACCAGACGTGGACTCCTTGACCAGTGTGCTTAGAGGAATGTGGCTGCACCTCACTGACGAGGCCCATAGGAGGCCGAAACGATCGTCTGGGGTTGTCATGTTCCTTGTTCAGAGGAGAATTGCCTGGTATTTCGGGGCTGGACTGACCTTATTTGGCGGGATCAGACTGATATACTTCAGGAAAGTTTTCTTCTGTGAAAAGCACACTGGTCTAAAAGAGGCTGCCTCCGGGTGGTAAATCGCCATAGAACAAGCCACTGAGCTGTTGTTCGTTCCTGGTAGAGCGCTTCTCTCTTTGTATGTAGAATCTTCTGAACCAGAAAGATCCTCATCAGAAATAGATATGTCAGAATGATGGCGGTCATTTAAAAATTCATCTGAAATATGTGAAGTTTTAAAAGACCTCTTACGTTTACTAGGAGGAATAACAGACAGAGCCATCCGAATAGAATTAGAAACAAATTCATTAACAGGAACATCCTGAACATTAGATGTTGAAGGAACAACAACAGGTAATGGATTATTACTAATGGAAATGCTATCTGCGTTTGATAGCTTATCATGATAACTAACACAAACTACAGCTGGAGGAACAGTTACCAAAAGTTTACAACAAATGCACTTAGCTTTGGTAGAACCGACATCAGGTAACACTTTTCCAGAAGTAGATTCTGATCCAGGGTCAGGTAGTGACATCTTGCAATATGTAAAAGAAAAAACAACATATAAAGCAAAATTATCAAATTCCTTAAATGACAGTTTCAGGAATGGGAAAAAATGCAAAATGAAACAAGCCTCTAGAAAACCAGAAGCAACAAAAAAGTGAGACTGAAGTAATGTGAAAAAACTGGCGCCAAGTATGACGCCCACATTTTTTGGCGCCAAAAAACGTCTGCAATACACATACGTCAAAAAAATGACGCAATTACGTGAAAACTTCCGGCGCCAACTATGACGCCGGAAATTACGAAATTTTTGAGCCAAAAAAGTCTCGCGCCAAGAATGACGCAATAAATAGAAGCATTTTCTGCACCCCCGAGCCAGCAATTTTTGAAAAAAAGTCAATTGAAAATTTTAAGGTAATAAAAATAAAATTTATATGCATTTTCCCAAAAAAATTAAACTGACAGTCTGAATGAAGGAATACTGATTATCCTGAATCATGGCAAATATAAGTTTAAACACATATATTTCGAACTTTACATATAAAGTGCCCAACCATAGCTTTGAGTGTCATAAATAGAAATAAGACTTACTTACCCTAAGACACTCATCTACATATAGTAGATAGCCAAACCAGTACTGAAACGAGAATTAGTAGAGGTAATGGTATATAAGAGTATATCGTCAATCTGAAAAGGGAGGTAGGAGAAGAAATCTCTACGACCGAAAACAGAGAACCTATGAAATAGATCCCCTAGAGGAAGACCATGGTATTCAAATAGGCAATACTCTCTTCACATCCCTCTGACATTCACTGCACTCTGAGAGGAAAACCGGGCTTCAGCCTGCTGCGAAGCGCATATCAACGTAGAATCTAGCACAAACTTACTTCACCACCTCCATGGAAGGCAAAGTTTGTAAAACTGAATTTTGGGTGTGGTGAGGGGTGTATTTATAGGCATTTTGAGGTTTGGGAAACTTTGCCCCTCCTGGTAGGAATGTATATCCCATACGTCACTAGCTCATGGACTCTTGCTAATTACATGAAAGAAAATAACTCATTGTGTAGTTCATTAGCAAATCTAGACAGGCCCAGGGGCTTGTTTTCCCACAGAAAACCTCTGAATTACATTGTTTCCAATGCAGCAAAGGATTCTGGGTAAGATATGCAAATGAAGTACACAATGACACACCTTTTTACTTCAGTCTGCTTTTCAGCAGGTTCCCTTTACGCCAAAGTATCGCTGTTCACACAGGTTATAAACTTAGCTAGGGTTAGTGCAGTGTTTCATAACCATCCCAGGACAGACTGTTTCGTGGTTTTTGCCACTCATCAGCAGACTGAAGTAAAAAGGTGTGTTGTGTACTTAATTTGCATATCTTACCCAGAATCCTTTGCTGCATTGGAAACAATGTAATTCAGAGGTTTTCTGTGGGAAAACAAGCCTCTGGGCCTGTCTAGATTTGCTAATGAACTACACAATGAGTTATTTTTTCTATATTTTGTGCGTAGTGGAGGATTTTAAACTCGCTTTTTCTCTCCCCCTAATTTAAAGTGTTGTTGTATTCTGCCTGGAATCAACTTCACCCAGCAGTGATTCTAACCTTCTCCCAGCTGATGAGTGGCAAAAACCACGAAACAGTCTGTCCTGGGATGGTTATGAATCACTGCACTAACCCTAGCTAAGTTTATAAGCTGTGCGAACAGCGATACTTTGGCGTAAAGGGAACCTGCTGAAAAGCAGACTGAAGTAAAAAGGTGTGTCATTGTGTAGTTAATTTGCATAACTTACCCAGAGTCCTTTGCTGCATTGGAAACAATGTAATTCAGAGGTTTTCTGTGGGAAAACAAGCCTCTTGGCTTGTCTAGATTTGCTAATTAACTACACAATGAGTTATTTTTTCTATATTTTGTGCGTAGTGGAGGATTTTAAACTCGCTTTTTATCTCCCCCTAATTTAAAATGTTGTTTATACACACACACAGTCACACATACATATATCTATATATATATATATATATATCTATATATCTATCTATATATCTATCTATATATCTATCTATATATCTATATATATATATATATATATATATATATATCTATATATATATATATATATATATATACACACACACACACACACACACACTAGAGAGATATAGATAGAAAGAGAGATATAGATAGAGAGAGATAGAGAAAGAAAGGAGAGATCATAAAGTTGTAGCACTGGCTGGAATAATGTTGTAACTGCTGCTTGCAATAACAATGTTTTCATAACATTCTTCATAAATCCAGATGAGAGTGCTACCTTTGATGACCAGTCTGACTGTTAGTTACTGCTCCACTGGTAAATACTAACTCTTTAAACAGAACTGATGCAATGATTTTGTCTACATTGACTGACACATTTCTAACAGTGAATAAAACCCCCCAGTAATTCCAATGCTTGTATAGTTGTAATATGCTGTAACACAAGCTCAGTAATCTGAAAGCAGACATAGGAGAGTGAATGAACACTGTGCTTATAAAGTGACATGAAACCCAAATTGTTAATTTTATGATTCAGATAGAATGTACAGATTTCTTTATAGAATCATTCTCTTAGTATCCTTTGTTGAAGGAGTAGCAATGCACTACTGGGAGCTAATTGAACACATTGTTTAGCCAAAGACAAGAGGCATATACATTCAGCCACCAATCAGCAGCTAGCTCCCAGGAGTGAAGTGATTTTCAACAAACGATAAAGAGAATAAAGCAAATATAATAATAGACTTAAATATAAAGTTGTTTAAAAACAATTTATGTAAGAACTTACCTGATAAATTAATTTCTTTCATATTAGCAAGAGTCCATGAGCTAGTGACGTATGGGATATACATTCCTACCAGGAGGGGCAAAGTTTCCCAAACCTCAAAATGCCTATAAATACACCCCTCACCACACCCACAAATCAGTTTAACGAATAGCCAAGAAGTGGGGTGATAAGAAAAAAGTGCGAAAGCATAAAAAACAAGGAATTGGAATAATTGTGCTTTATACAAAAAAATCATAACCACCACAAAAAAGGGTGGGCCTCATGGACTCTTGCTAATATGAAAGAAATGAATTTATCAGGTAAGTTCTTACATAAATTATGTTTTCTTTCATGTAATTAGCAAGAGTCCATGAGCTAGTGACGTATGGGATAATGACTACCCAAGATGTGGATCTTCCACGCAAGAGTCACTAGAGAGGGAGGGATAAAATAAAGACAGCCAATTCCGCTGAAAAATAGTCCACACCCAAAATAAAGTTTAAATCTTATAATGAAGAAAACTGAAATTATAAGCAGAATAATCAAACTGAAACAGCTGCCTGAAGTATTTTTCTACCAAAAACTGCTTCAGAAGAAGAACACACATCAAAATGGTAGAATTTAGTAAAAGTATGCTGCTTTGCAAATCTGATCAATCGAAGCTTCATTCCTAAACGCCCAGGAAGTAGAAACTGACCTAGTAGAATGAGCTGTAATCCTTTGAGGCGGAGATTTACCCGACTCGACATAAGCATGATGAATTAAAGATTTCAACCAAGATGCCAAAGAAATGGCAGAGGCCTTCTGACCTTTCCTAGAACCGGAAAAGATGACAAATAGACTAGAAGTCTTTCGGAAATTCTTAGTAGCTTCAACATAATATTTCAAAGCTCTAAAAAAAGGTGACCCTTGTGTGAGGAATCAAGAGCTTTTGAAAAAAGATCCTCTAACTATGTCCTGAAGAGCAAGTGAAACATATGAGAATCCGCATCCTCAGGAAATAATCTGAATGAAAACAGAAAAATGAAGAATACGCAATCAATGACCACAAAAAGGCAGAATAGTTTGAATAAAACTCCAAAACCCAGTTCCTAGAAAAGGAACTGGAATAAAAACCCCAGAAGATTCCAGGTATGAGCAGCGCTTGAACCCCATGGGTACCCAGCCATGCCTCAACAGTATCCAAAATATATAGGACAGAAACACACTGAAAGAAAGTGTTAGCCTTACTGGAACCAAATAAATTTCAAAGAAGTCTTAACCTGCCCCTTACCAGCCAAGCTGGAATACGGCACGTGCAACATTAGGGAGCTAATTTCGAACCCCAATTAAAAACATGTTACTTGGGAAAGAACTCAGGATTCGTTCCTTAATAAGAACAACCAAACTAGTATAAGCTTAAAGTTTTAGTCTTAGAACTCAATCTTGAAGCCCATAGTAACAGTTAAGAATTGAATCCAATTATAATTGATTATCTTAGAACAAAAGAAATATGGATTTTCTTTTTTTTTTTTTAAATCACAGAATTCTTCTAGCTAAAATAGCTAAAGACATAGATTAACCCTCATTTGCGAATATATTCAATAAAATGAAGACACAAATGAAATCATTAGCATGATAGTCCAGTTTAAAGGACCAGTCAAAACAGAGGACTTGCAAAATGCAAAACAACAAGACAAATGCAACGGCACCTAGTCTAGTAAATGCAATATCACAGGACCAAGAAAAGTACCTGAAACTAAATAATTTTCCAAAAATAAGATACAACTATATAAAGGAAAATAAATACTATTTTGCTATAAAAACAATAGCATAATTAGTAGGAGTAGAGATAGCTCCAATAAATTGGAGAACCCTCCAAATTGAATTTAACTGCTGACAAAGAATATAGTTTAAAAATAAAAGAAAATTCTCAGCCTATTCCATTCCCTAGTATGGGGAATTGGAAAGAAAACCTCTGAAATCACAGAAGAAAATAAAAAAGGCAGAAATAGTGTCAGCTAGTCTTAAAGAACTAGTTACCTTAATATCCAAAATAATCAACACCTCTTCAACAAAGAACAAATGTACTTTAATAATAAAAAAAATTATATAAAAAAGTAGATTTGTTAGTGTCAATATCTGATGAAGAGAATTTCTGAAAGAGAAAAAAACATCAGAGAAGGATAAATCAGTATGTTGTTGGTCATTTGAAACTTCAATAATTAAAAAAGAAGTGAAAAAGACCTAAAAATCGTATTAGAAGGCACGAAGTCAGACATAGCCTTAATCAGAAAAAATATTTCTTATAAATCTTCTAAACATTTCTTGCACTTAAGAATGGAAATGTATAAAGCATAAATACTAATGGAATCTGCATGTAAAAGTATATCATAATAACTTATTACAAACCATAGCAAAAGATAAACATTTATAACATTTAAAATAAATGAACTTAGCTTTGGTAGAACTGAAACTCAGTTAAGCATTTTTCCAGAAGTGGCTTCTGACTCAGGGACAAACGGAGACATCTTGCAATATGTAATAGAAAAAACAACATATAAAACAAAATTGATCAAATTCCTTAAATGACAGTTTCAGGAATGGGAAAAAATGCCAGTGAACAAGCTTCTAGCAACCAGAAGCAATAAATAATGAGACTTAAATAATGTGGAGACAATAGTGACGCCCATATTTTTTAGCGCCAAAAAAGACGCCCACATTATTTGGCGCCAAGAATGACGCCATATCCGGAACACCGACACTTTTGGCGCAAAAAAAGTAAAAAAAATGACGCAACTTCCGGCGACACGTATGACGCCGGAAAAAGAAAAAAAAATTTGCGCCAAAAATGACGCAATAAAATGAAGCATTTTCAGCCCCCGCGAGCCTAATAGCCCACAGGGAAAAAGTCAAATTTTAAGTTAAGAAAAAACATAATTTATGCTTACCTGATAAATTCCTTTCTTCTGTAGTGTGATCAGTCCACGGGTCATCATTACTTCTGGGATATTACTCCTCCCCAACAGGAAGTGCAAGAGGATTCACCCAGCAGAGCTGCATATAGCTCCTCCCCTCTACGTCACTCCCAGTCATTCGACCAAGGACCAACGAGAAAGGAAAAGCCAAGGGTGAAGTGGTGACTGGAGTATAAATTAAAAAATATTTACCTGCCTTAAAAACAGGGCAGGCCGTGGACTGATCACACTACAGAAGAAAGGAATTTATCAGGTAAGCATAAATTATGTTTTCTTCTGTTAAGTGTGATCAGTCCACGGGTCATCATTACTTCTGGGATACCAATACCAAAGCAAAAGTACACGGATGACGGGAGGGATAGGCAGGCTCTTTATACAGAAGGAACCACTGCCTGAAGAACCTGTCTCCCAAAAATAGCCTCCGATGAAGCAAAAGTGTCAAATTTGTAAAATTTGGAAAAAGTATGAAGCGAAGACCAAGTTGCAGCCTTGCAAATCTGTTCAACAGAGGCCTCATTCTTGAAGGCCCAAGTGGAAGCCACAGCTCTAGTAGAATGAGCTGTAATTCTTTCAGGAGGCTGCTGTCCAGCAGTCTCATAAGCTAAACGAATTATGCTACGAAGCCAAAAAGAAAGAGAGGTAGCGGAAGCTTTTTGACCTCTCCTCTGCCCAGAGTAAATGACAAACAGAGAAGACGTTTGTCGAAATTCCTTAGTTGCCTGTAAGTAAAATTTTAGAGCACGGACTACATCCAGGTTGTGCAGTAGACGTTCCTTCTTTGAAGAAGGATTTGGGCATAAAGAAGGAACAACAATCTCTTGATTGATATTCCTGTTAGTAACTACCTTAGGTAAGAACCCAGGTTTAGTACGCAGGACTACCTTATCCGAATGAAAAATCAAATAAGGAGAATCACAATGTAAGGCTGATAATTCAGAGACTCTTCGAGCCGAGGAAATAGCCATTAAAAATAGAACTTTCCAAGATAACAACTTTATATCAATGGAATGAAGGGGTTCAAACGGAACGCCCTGTAAAACATTAAGAACAAGGTTTAAACTCCATGGTGGAGCAACAGTTTTAAACACAGGCTTAATTCTGGCCAAAGCCTGACAAAAAGCCTGGACGTCAGGAACTTCTGACAGACGTTTGTGTAACAGAATGGACAGAGCTGAGATCTGTCCCTTTAATGAACTAGCAGATAAACCCTTTTCTAAACCTTCTTGTAGAAAAGACAATATCCTAGGAATCCTAACCTTACTCCAAGAGTAACCTTTGGATTCACACCAATATAGGTATTTACGCCATATCTTATGGTAAATCTTTCTGGTAACAGGTTTCCTAGCCTGTATTAAGGTATCAATAACTGACTCAGAAAATCCACGTCTTGATAAAATCAAGCGTTCAATTTCCAAGCAGTCAGCTTCAGAGAAGTTAGATTTTGATGTTTGAAGGGACCCTGTATCAGAAGGTCCTGTTTCAGAGGTAGAGACCAAGGTGGACAGGGTGACATGTCCACCAGGTCTGCATACCAAGTCCTGCGTGGCCACGCAGGTGCTATTAGAATCACTGATGCTCTCTCTTGTTTGATTCTGGCAATCAATCGAGGAAGCAACGGGAAGGGTGGAAACACGTAAGCCATCCTGAAGTCCCAAGGTGCTGTCAGAGCATCTATCAGGACTGCTCCTGGATCCCTGGATCTGGACCCGTAACGAGGAAGCTTGGCGTTCTGTCGAGACGCCATGAGATCTATCTCTGGTTTGCCCCAACGTCGAAGTATTTGGGCAAAGACCTCCGGATGAAGTTCCCACTCCCCCGGATGAAAAGTCTGACGACTTAAGAAATCCGCCTCCCAGTTCTCCACTCCCGGGATGTGGATTGCTGACAGGTGGCAAGAGTGAGACTCTGCCCAGCAAATTATCTTTGATACTTCCATCATAGCTAGGGAGCTTCTTGTCCCTCCCTGATGGTTGATGTAAGCTACAGTCGTGATGTTGTCCGACTGAAACCTGATGAACCCCCGAGTTGTCAACTGGGGCCAAGCCAGGAGGGCATTGAGAACTGCTCTCAATTCCAGAATGTTTATTGGCAGGAGACTCTCCTCCTGACTCCATTGTCCCTGAGCCTTCAGAGAAGTCCAGACGGCACCCCAACCTAGAAGGCTGGCGTCTGTTGTTACAATTGTCCAGTCTGGTCTGCTGAATGGCATCCCCCTGGACAGATGTGGCCGAGAAAGCCACCATAGAAGAGAATTTCTGGTCTCTTGATCCAGATTCAGAGAAGGGGATAAGTCTGAGTAATCCCCATTCCACTGACTTAGCATGCACAGTTGCAGTGGTCTGAGGTGTAAGCGTGCAAAGGGTACTATGTCCATTGCCGCTACCATTAAGCCGATTACCTCCATGCATTGAGCCACTGACGGGTGTTGAATGGAATGAAGGGTGCGGCAAGCACTTTGAAGTCTTGTTAGCCTGTCCTCTGTCAGGTAAATCTTCATTTCTACAGAATCTATAAGAGTCCCCAGGAAGGGAACTCTTGTGAGTGGAACGAGTGAACTTTTCTTTTCGTTCACCTTCCATCCATGTGACCTTAGAAATGCCAGCACTAACTCTGTATGAGACTTGGCAGTTTGAAAGCTTGTATCAGAATGTCGTCTAGGTATGGAGCTACCGAGATTCCCCGCGGTCTTAGTACCGCCAGAAGAGCACCCAGAACCTTTGTGAAGATTCTTGGAGCTGTAGCCAATCCGAATGGAAGAGCCACAAACTGGTAATGCCTGTCTAGGAAGGCAAACCTTAGGTACCGATAATGATCTTTGTGAATCGGTATGTGAAGGTAAGCATCTTTTAAATCTACAGTGGTCATGTATTGACCCTCTTGGATCATAGGTAAAATTGTCCGAATAGTCTCCATCTTGAACGATGGAACTCTTAGGAATTTGTTTAGGATCTTTAAGTCCAGGATTGGTCTGAAAGTTCCCTCTTTTTTGGGAACCACAAACAGATTTGAGTAAAACCCCTGTCCCTGTTCCGATCGTGGAACTGGATGGATTACTCCCATTAACAAGAGCTCTTGTACGCAGCGTAGAAACGCCTCTTTCTTTGTCTGGATTGTTGACAATCTTGACAGATGAAATCTCTCTCTTGGAGGAGAGTATTTGAAGTCCAGAAGGTATCCCTGAGATATTATCTCTAGCGCCCAGGGATCCTGAACATCTCTTGCCCAAGCCTGGGCGAAGAGAGAAAGTCTGCCCCCCACTAGATCCGATCCCGGATCGGGGGCCCTCAATTCATGCTGTTTTAGGGGCAGCAGCAGGTTTCCTAGTCTGCTTGCCCTTGTTCCAGGACTGGTTAGGTTTCCAGCCTTGTCTGTAGCGAGCAACAGCTCCTTCCTGTTTTGGTGCAGAGGAAGTTGATACTGCTCCTGCTTTGAAATTACGAAAGGAACGAAAATTAGACTGTCTAGTCTTGGCTTTGTCCTGAGGCAGGGCATGGCCTTTACCTCCTGTAATGTCAGCGATAATCTCTTTCAACCCGGGCCCGAATAAGGTCTGCCCTTTGAAAGGTATATTAAGCAATTTAGACTTAGAAGTAACATCAGCTGACCAGGATTTTAGCCACAGCGCCCTGCGTGCCTGAATGGCGAATCCTGAATTCTTCGCCGTAAGTTTAGTAAGATGTACTACGGCCTCCGAAATGAATGAATTAGCTAGTTTAAGGACTCTAAGCCTGTCCGTAATGTCGTCCAGAGTAGCTGAACCAATGTTCTCTTCCAGAGACTCAATCCAGAATGCCGCTGCAGCCGTGATCGGCGCAATGCATGCAAGGGGTTGCAATATAAAACCTTGTTGAACAAACATTTTCTTAAGGTAACCCTCTAACTTTTTATCCATTGGATCTGAAAAAGCACAGCTATCCTCCACCGGGATAGTGGTACGCTTAGCTAAGGTAGAAACTGCTCCCTCCACCTTAGGGACCGTTTGCCATAAGTCCCTTGTGGTGGCGTCTATTGGAAACATTTTTCTAAATATCGGAGGGTGTGAGAACGGCACACCGGGTCTATCCCACTCCTTAGTAACAATTTCAGTAAGTCTCTTAGGTATAGGAAAAACCTCAGTACTCGTCGGTACCGCAAAATATTTATCCAACCTACACATTTTCTCTGGTATTGCAACTGTGTTACAATCATTCAGAGCCGCTAACACCTCCCCTAGTAATACACGGAGGTTTTCCAGTTTAAATTTAAAATTTGAAATATCTGAATCCAGTCTGTTTGGATCAGAACCGTCACCCACAGAATGAAGTTCTCCGTCCTCATGTTCTGCCACCTGTGACGCAGTGTCTGACATGGCCCTAATATTATCAGCGCACTCTGTTCTCACCCCAGAGTGATCACGCTTACCTCTTAGTTCTGGTAATTTAGCCAAAACCTCAGTCATAACAGTAGCCATATCCTGTAATGTGATTTGTAATGGCCGCCCAGATGTACTCGGCGCTACAATATCACGCACCTCCCTCTGAGCGGGAGATGTAGGTACTGACACGTGAGGCGAGTTAGTCGGCATAACTCTCCCCTCGTTGTTTGGTGAAATTTGTTCAATTTGTACAGATTGACTTTTATTTAAAGTAGCATCAATACAGTTAGTACATAAATTTCTATTGGGCTCCACTTTGGCATTGCAACAAATGACACAGGTATCATCCTCTGAATCAGACATGTTTAACACACTAGCAAATAAACTTGCAACTTGGAAATATTAAAATGTACTGTGCCTTTAAGAAGCACAGAAGATCTATGACAGTTGAAAATTAATAAATTGAAACAGTTATAGCCTCAATCCTTGTAAACAACACAACTTTAGCAAAGGTTTAATCCCATTAGCAAAGATAACAAATTCTGAAAGCAGGAAACAAATTACAGAATAAACGTTTTTTATCTCAGTCAAACTATAATTCTCACAGCTCTGCTGAGAGAAATTACCTCCCTCAAAATAAGTTTTGAAGACCCCTGAGCTCTGTAGAGATGAACCGGATCATGCAGGGAATACAATGAGTTGCTGACTGAAATATTTGATGCATAGAAAAAGCGCCAAAAAACGGCCCCTCCCCCTCACACACAGCAGTGAGGGAGAACAGAAACTGTCAGAAAAACAGATTAAGCAACTGCCAAGTGGAAAAATAGTGCCCAAACATTTATTCACACAGTACCTCAGCAAATGAAAACGATTTTACATTCCAGCAAAAACGTTAAACATAATCTCTAGTTATTAAACAGCTTTATGTATTTCTTACAGTGTAATTCTAGTGAAGTACCATTCCCCAGAATACTGAAGTGTAAAGTATACATACATGACATTATATCGGTATGGCAGGATTTTCTCATCAATTCCATTGTCAGAAAATAAAAACTGCTACATACCTCTATGCAGATTCATCTGCCCGCTGTCCCCTGATCTGAAGTTTACCTCACTCCTCAGATGGCCGAGAACAGCAATATGATCTTAACTACTCCGGCTAAAATCATAGCAAAACTCTGGTAGATTCTTCTTCAAACTCTGCCAGAGAGGTAATAACACACTCCGGTGCTATTTTAAAATAACAAACTTTTGATTGAAGGTATAAAACTAAGTATAATCACCATAGTCCTCTCACACATCCTATCTAGTCGTTGGGTGCAAGAGAATGACTGGGAGTGACGTAGAGGGGAGGAGCTATATGCAGCTCTGCTGGGTGAATCCTCTTGCACTTCCTGTTGGGGAGGAGTAATATCCCAGAAGTAATGATGACCCGTGGACTGATCACACTTAACAGAAGAAAAATTGATTAATTCATATGCATTATCCCAAATATGAAACTGACTGTCTGAAATAAGGAATGTTGAACATCCTGAGTCAAGGCAAATAAATGTTTGAACACATATATTTAGAACTTTATATAAAAGCGCCCAACCATAGCTTAGAGTGTCATAGAAAATAAGACTTACTTACCCCAGGACACTCATCTACAAGTAGTAGAAAGCCAAACCAGTACTGAAACAAGAATCAGTAGAGGTAATGGTATATATAAGAGTATATCGTCGATCTGAAAAGGGAGGTAAGAGATGAATCTCTACGACCGATAACAGAGAACCTATGAAATAGACCCCGTAGAAGGAGATCATTGAATTCAAATAGGCAATACTCTCCTCACATCCCTCTGACATTCACTGCACGCTGAGAGGAAAACCGGGCTCCAACCTGCTGCGGAGCGCATATCAACGTAGAATCTAGCACAAACTTACTTCACCACCTCCATAGGAGGCAAAGTTTGTAAAACTGATTTGTGGGTGTGGTGAGGGGTGTATTTATAGGCATTTTGAGGTTTGGGAAACTTTGCCCCTCCTGGTAGGAATGTATATCCCATACGTCACTAGCTCATGGACTCTTGCTAATTACATGAAAGAAATTGCATGCTCTATCTAAATCATGAAAGTTTTATTTTGACTTTACTGTCCATTTAAAGTAAAAAACAAAATGGGTGGAGGTTTTAGTTTATACAAGTAATAATTAAAGGGACATGAAACCCACGTTTTTTTCTTTCATGATTTAGAGAGAATATGCCATTTTAAACAGGTTTCTAATTTACTTCTATTATCTAATTTGCTTCATTCTCTTGAGATCCTTTGCTGAAAAGCATATCTAGATAGGCTCAGTGCTCAGTAGCTGCTGATTGGTGGCTGCACATAGATGCCTCGTGTGATCGGCTCATCCATGTGCATTGTTATTTCTTCAACAAAGGATATCTAAAGAGGGAAGCAAATTAGATGATTTAAAATTGTATTCTCTATCTGAATCATGAAAGAAAAATGTTGGGTTTAGTGTCTCTAACACATTAAAAACCATTTAAAGGTCTATTCTAGTGGGGGGGGGGGGGGGAATAAAAGCTCTATTTCTCTTGTTAAGTGTGTTCAGTCCACGGGTCATCCATTACTTATGGGATATATTCTCCTTCCCAACAGGAAGTTGCAAGAAGATCACCCAAGCAGAGCTGTTATATAGCTCCTCCCCTCACATGTCATATCCAGTCATTCTCTTGCAAGCCTCAACAAAGGAGGTCGCGGGAGGAGTTGAAGTTTTTACTTAATTATTCTTCAATCAAAAGTTTGTTATTTTAAATGGCACCGGAGTGTGCTGTTTTTCTATCTCAGGCAGTATTTGGAAGAAGAAACTGCTTGCGTTTTCTATGATCTTAGCAGGCGTAACTAAGATCCACTGGCTGTTCTCGACATTCTGAGGAGTGGGGTAACTTCAGAACATGGGAATAGCATGCGGGGTCCCCCGCAAATGAGGTATGTGCAGTACAATATTTTCTGGGAATGGAATTGACTAAGAAAATACTGCTGTTACCCGTATGATGTAAGTACAGCCTTAAATGCAGTAGTAGTGACTGGTATCAGGCTGATAAATGTATGCACAGTAGAGTTATTTTCTAGGGACTAGAATTTGACTGAGAAAATACTGTTAATACTGAAATAATTCTTAAGCCTTATCTGCAGTGGTAGCGACTGGTTGCAGGCTTAGTGATAACTTTGCATGACATTTAAAGAAGTTTATTTTCAAAACGTTTACTGGCATGTTATTCGTTTTGTGAGGTACTTTGGTGATAAATCCTTTGGGCATGAATTTTTTTCCACATGGCTAACGTATTTTTCTGCATAGAAACAGTTATATCAAGTCTCCCACTGTTGTAAATGAGCGGGAGGGGCCTCTTTTTAGCGCCTTGTTGCGCAGTTAAAATTCTAGCACAGTCTTCCTGCTTCTTCCTCCTTGATCCGGGACGTCTCTAGAGAGCTCAGGGGTCTTCAAAATTCGTTTTTGAGGGAGGTAATCAGTCACAGCAGACCTGTGACAGTGTGTTAGACTGTGATAAAAACGGTTAATATTAATTTGATATCCGTTTTTTGGGACTGAGGGGTTAATCATCCTGTTGCTAATGGGTGCAATCCTCTGCTAATTAATACATTTAAAGAATTGTTGACTATAACTGAATTAGTTCTTTGTTACTCAACTGTGTTTTTTAAAAGCGCTGCAGCGTTTTTTATATTGCTTGCAAACTTATTGAAAGTATTTTCCAAGCTTGCTAGCTTCATTGCTAGTCTGTTTTAAACATGTCTGATACAGAGGAATCTGCTTGTTCATTATGTTTAAAAGCCGTTGTGGAGCCCAATAGAAATATGTGTACCAATTGTATTGATGTTACTTTGAAAAATCAATCTGTACCGATTAAAAAATTATCACCAGACAACGAGGGGGCAGTTATGCCGTCTAACTCTCCTCACGTGTCAGTACCTTCGTCTCCCGCTCGGGAGGTGCGTGAGATTGAGGCGCCAAGTACATCAAGGCCCTTACAAATCACTTTACATGATATGGCTAATGTTATGAAAGAAGTATTATACAATATGCCCGAGTTAAAAGGCAAGCGCGACAGTTCTGGGTTAAGGACAGAGCGCGCCGATGACACGAGAGTCATGTCTGATACTGCGTCACAATTTGCAGAACATGAGGACGGAGAGCTTCATTCTGTGGGTGACGGTTCTGATTCGGGGAGACCGGATTCAGAAATTTCAAATTTTAAATTTAAGCTTGAGAACCTCCGCGTGTTGCTAGGGGAGGTGTTAGCGGCTCTGAATGATTGTGACACGGTGGCAATCCCAGAGAAATTATGTAAGCTGGACAAATACTACGCAGTGCCGGTGTGTACTGACGTTTTTCCTATACCAAAGAGGCTTACAGAGATTATTAGTAAGGAGTGGGATAGACCCGGTGTGCCTTTTTCCCCTCCTCCGATATTTAGAAAAATGTTCCCTATAGACGCCACCACACGAGACTTATGGCAGACGGTCCCTAAGGTGGAGGGAGCAGTTTCTACTTTAGCCAAGCGTACCACTATCCCGGTGGAGGATAGCTGTGCTTTCTCAGATCCAATGGATAAAAAATTAGAGGGTTATCTTAAGAAAAACAGAATTTATGTTTACCTGATAAATTACTTTCTCCAACGGTGTGTCCGGTCCACGGCGTCATCCTTACTTGTGGGATATTCTCTTCCCCAACAGGAAATGGCAAAGAGCCCAGCAAAGCTGGTCACATGATCCCTCCTAGGCTCCGCCTACCCCAGTCATTCGACCGACGTTAAGGAGGAATATTTGCATAGGAGAAACCATATGATACCGTGGTGACTGTAGTTAAAGAAAATAAATTATCAGACCTGATTAAAAAACCAGGGCGGGCCGTGGACCGGACACACCGTTGGAGAAAGTAATTTATCAGGTAAACATAAATTCTGTTTTCTCCAACATAGGTGTGTCCGGTCCACGGCGTCATCCTTACTTGTGGGAACCAATACCAAAGCTTTAGGACACGGATGAAGGGAGGGAGCAAATCAGGTCACCTAAATGGAAGGCACCACGGCTTGCAAAACCTTTCTCCCAAAAATAGCCTCAGAAGAAGCAAAAGTATCAAACTTGTAAAATTTGGTAAAAGTGTGCAGTGAAGACCAAGTCGCTGCCCTACATATCTGATCAACAGAAGCCTCGTTCTTGAAGGCCCATGTGGAAGCCACAGCCCTAGTGGAAGGAGCTGTGATCCTTTCAGGAGGCTGCCGTCCGGCAGTCTCGTAAGCCAATCTGATGATGCTTTTAATCCAAAAAGAGAGAGAGGTAGAAGTTGCTTCTTGACCTCTCCTTTTACCAGAATAAACAACAAACAAGGAAGATGTTTGTCTAAAATCCTTTGTAGCATCTAAATAGAAATTTAGAGCGCGAACAACATCCAAATTGTGCAACAAACGTTCCTTCTTCGAAACTGGTTTCGGACACAGAGAAGGCACGACTATCTCCTGGTTAATGTTTTTGTTAGAAACAACTTTTGGAAGAAAACCAGGTTAGTACGTAAAACCACCTTATCTGCATGGAACACCAGATAAGGAGGAGAACACTGCAGAGCAGATAACTCAGAAACTCTTCTAGCAGAAGAAATTGCAACCAAAAACAAAACTTTCCAAGATAATAACTCAATATCAACGGAATGTAAGGGTTCAAACGGAACCCCCTGAAGAACTGAAAGAACTAAGTTGAGACTCCAAGGAGGAGTCAAAGGTTTGTAAACAGGCTTGATTCTAACCAGAGCCTGAACAAAGGCTTGAACATCTGGCACAGCTGCCAGCTTTTTGTGAAGTAACACAGACAAGGCAGAAATCTGTCCCATCAAGGAACTTGCAGATAATCCTTTTTCCAATCCTTCTCGAAGGAAGGATAGACTCTTAGGAATCTTAACCTTGTCCCAAGGGAATCCTTTAGATTCACACCAACAGATATATTTTTTCCAAATTATGTGGTAAATTTTTCTAGTTACAGGCTTTCTGGCCTGAACAAGAGTATCAATAACTGAATCTGAGAACCCTCGCTTTGATAAGATCAAGCGTTCAATCTCCAAGCAGTCAGCTGGAGTGGGTCGAACGGACCTTGAACAAGAAGGTCTCGTCTCAAAGGTAGCTTCCATGGTGGAGCCGATGACATATTCACCAGATCTGCATACCAAGTCCTGCGTGGCCACGCAGGAGCTATCAAGATCACCGACGCCCTCTCCTGATTGATCCTGGCTACCAGCCTGGGGATGAGAGGAAACGGCGGGAATACATAGGCTAGTTTGAAGGTCCAAGGTGCTACTAGTGCATCTACTAGAGTCGCCTTGGGATCCCTGGATCTGGACCCGTAGCAAGGAACCTTGAAGTTCTGACGAGAGGCCATCAGATCCATGTCTGGAATGCCCCACAGTTGAGTGATTTGGGCAAAGATATCCGGATGGAGTTCCCACTCCCCCGGATGCAATGTCTGACGACTCAGAAATCCGCTTCCCAATTTTCCACTCCTGGGATGTGGATTGCAGACAGGTGGCAGGAGCGAGTCTCCACCCCTTGAATGATTCTGGTCACTTCTTCCATCGCCAGGGAACTCCTTGTTCCCCCCTGATGGTTGATGTACGCAACAGTCGTCATGTTGTCTGATTGAAACCGTATGAACTTGGCCCTCGCTAGCTGAGGCCAAGCCTTGAGAGCATTGAATATCGCTCTCAGTTCCAGAATATTTATCGGTAGAAGAGATTCTTCCCGAGACCAAAGACCCTGAGCTTTCAGGGATCCCCAGACCGCGCCCCAGCCCATCAGACTGGCGTCGGTCGTGACAATGACCCACTCTGGTCTGCGGGAGGTCACCCCCTGTGACAGGTTGTCCAGGGACAGCCACCAACGGAGTGAGTCTCTGGTCCTCTGATTTACTTGTATCTTCGGAGACAAGTCTGTATAGTCCCCATTCCACTGACTGAGCATACACAGTTGTAATGGTCTTAGATGAATGCGCGCAAAAAGAACTATGTCCATTGCCGCTACCATCAAACCTATCACTTCCATGCACTGCGCTATGGAAGGAAGAGGAACGGAATGAAGTATCCGACAAGAGTTTAGAAGTTTTGTTTTTCTGGTCTCTGTCAGAAAAATCCTCATTTCTAAGGAGTCTATTATTGTTCCCAAGAAGGGAACTCTTGTCGACGGAGATAGAGAACTCTTTTCCACGTTCACTTTCCATCCGTGAGATCTGAGAAAGGCCAGGACTATGTCCGTGTGAGCCTTTGCTTGAGGAAGGGACGACGCTTGAATCAGAATGTCGTCCAAGTAAGGTACTACAGCAATGCCCCTTGGTCTTAGCACCGCCAGAAGGGACCCTAGTACCTTTGAGAAAATCCTTGGAGCAGTGGCTAATCCGAAAGGAAGCGCCACAAACTGGTAATGCTTGTCCAGGAATGCGAACCTTAGGAACCGATGATGTTCCTTGTGGACAGGAATATGTAGATACGCATCCTTTAAATCCACCGTGGTCAAGAATTGACCTTCCTGGATGGAAGGATTGTTCGAATGGTTTCCATTTTGGACGATGGAACCTTGAGAAACTTGTTTAGGATCTTGAGATCTAAGATTGGTCTGAACGTTCCCTCTTTTTTTGGGAACTACGAACAGATTGGAGTAGAACCCCATCCCTCGTTCTCTTAATGGAACAGGATGAATCACTTCCAGAAGATAACCTTGGGAGACTATTTCTAGCGCCCAAGGATCCAGAACATCTCTTGCCCAAGCCTGAGTGAAGAGAGAGAGTCTGCCCCCCACCAAATCCGGTCCCGGATCGGGGGCCCGCATCTCATGCTGTCTTGGGAGCAGTGGCAGGTTTCTTGGCCTGCTTTCCTTTGTTCCAGCCTTGCATAGGTCTCCAGGCTGGATTGGCTTGAGAAGTATTACCTTCCTGCTTAGAGGATGTAGCACTTGGGGCTGGTCCGTTTCTGCGAAAGGGACGAAAATTAGGTTTATTTTTGGCCTTGAAAGACCTATCCTGAGGAAGGGCGTGGCCCTTGCCCCCAGTGATATCAGAGATAATCTCTTTCAAGTCAGGGCCAAACAGTGTTTTCCCCTTGAAAGGAATGTCAAGCAATTTGTTCTTGGAAGACGCATCCGCTGACCAAGATTTTAACCAAAGCGCTCTGCGCGCCACAATAGCAAACCCAGAATTTTTCGCCGCTAACCTAGCCAATTGCAAGGTGGCGTCTAGGGTGAAAGAATTAGCCAATTTAAGAGCACGAATTCTGTCCATAATCTCCTCATAAGAAGAAGAATTACTAATAATCGCCTTTTCTAGCTCATCGAACCAGAAACACGCGGCTGTAGTGACAGGGACAATGCATGCAATTGGTTGTAGAAGGTAACCTTGCTGAACAAACATCTTTTTTAGCAAACCTTCTAATTTTTTATCCATAGGATCTTGGAAAGCACAACTATCTTCTATGGGTATAGTGGCGCGCTTGTTTAGAGTAGAAACCGCCCCCTCGACCTTAGGGACTGTCTGCCATAAGTCCTTTCTGGGGTCGACTATAGGAAACAATTTTTTAAATATGGGGGGAGGTACGAAAGGTATACCGGGCCTGTCCCATTCTTTATTAACAATGTACGCCACACGCTTGGATATAGGAAAAGCTTCGGGGGGCCCCGGGGCCTCTAGGAACTTGTCCATTTTACATAGTGTTTCTGGAATGACCAGATAATCACAATCATCCAAATTGGATAACACCTCCTTAAGCAGAGCGCGGAGATGTTCCAACTTAAATTTAAAAGTAATCACATCAGGTTCAGCTTGTTGAGAAATTTTTCCTGAATCTGAAATTTCTCCCTCAGACAAAACCTCCCTGGCCCCCTCAGACTGGTGTAGGGGCCCTTCAGAAACAATATCATCAGCGTCCTCATGCTCTTCAGTATTTTCGTGACAGAGCAGTCGCGCTTTCGCTGATAAGTGGGCATCTTGGCTAAAATGTTTTTGATAGAATTATCCATTACAGCCGTTAATTGTTGCATAGTAAGGAGTATTGGCGCGCTAGATGTACAAGGGGCCTCCTGTATGGGCAAGACTGGTGTAGACGAAGGAGGGGATGATGCAGTACCATGCTTACTCCCCTCACTTGAGGAATCATCTTGGGCATCATTTTTACTAAATTTTTTATGACATAAATTACATATATTTAAATGAGAAGGAACCTTGGCTTCCCCACAGTCAGAACACAATCTATCTGGTAGTTCAGACATGTTAAACAGGCATAAACTTGATAACAAAGCACAAAAAACGTTTTAAAATAAAACCGTTACTGTCACTTTAAATTTTAAACTGAACACACTTTATTACTGCAATTGCGAAAAAGTATGAAGGAATTGTTCAAAATTCACCAAAATTTCACCACAGTGTCTTAAAGCCTTAAAAGTATTGCACACCAAATTTGGAAGCTTTAACCCTTAAAATAACGGAACCGGAGCCGTTTTTATATTTAACCCCTTTACAGTCCCTGGAATCTGCTTTGCTGAGACCCAACCAAGCCCAAAGGGGAATACGATACCAAATGATGCCTTCAGAAAGACTTTTCTATGTATCAGAGCTCCACACACATGCAGCTGCATGCCATGCTGTTCTCAAAAACAAGTGCGCCATACCGGCGCGAAAATGAGGCTCTGACTATGATTAGGGAAAGCCCCTATAGAATAAAGTGTCTAAAACAGTGCCTGCCGATATTATTTTACAAAAAATACCCAGATTAAATGATTCCTCAAGGCTAAATATGAGTAAATATGATCGATTTAGCCCAGAAAATGTCTACAGTCTCAATAAACCCTTGTGAAGCCCTTATTTACTGTCTGAATAAAAATGGCTTACCGGATCCCATAGGGAAAATGACAGCTTCCAGCATTACATCGTCTTGTTAGAATGTGTCATACCTCAAGCAGCAAAAGACTGCTCACTGTTCCCCCAACTGAAGTTAATTCCTCTCAACAGTCCTGTGTGGAACAGCCATGGATTTTAGTAACGGTTGCTAAAATCATTTTCCTCATACAAACAGAAATCTTCATCTCTTTTCTGTTTCAGAGTAAATAGTACATACCAGCACTATTTTAAAATAACAAACTCTTGATTGAATAATAAAAACTACAGTTAAACACTAAAAAACTCTAAGCCATCTCCGTGGAGATGTTGCCTGTACAACGGCAAAGAGAATGACTGGGGTAGGCGGAGCCTAGGAGGGATCATGTGACCAGCTTTGCTGGGCTCTTTGCCATTTCCTGTTGGGGAAGAGAATATCCCACAAGTAAGGATGACGCCGTGGACCGGACACACCTATGTTGGAGAAATGTTTGTTCAACAAGGTTTTATATTACAGCCTCTTGCATGCATTGCGCCTGTCACTGCTGCAGCGGCATTCTGGTTTGAGTCTCTGGAAGAGGCGATTCGCACAGCACCATTGGATGAATCTCTGAGCAAGATTAGAACCCTTAAGCTGGCTAATGCGTTTGTTTCCGATGCCGTAGTGCATTTAACCAAACTTACGGCTAAAAATTCCGGATTCGCCATACAGGCGCGCAGAGCGCTTTGGCTTAAATCCTGGTCAGCAGATGTAACTTCTAAGTCTAAATTACTAAACATTCCTTTCAAAGGGCAGACCTTATTCGGGCCCGGCTTGAAGGAAATTATTGCTGACATTACTGGAGGTAAGGGCCACACCCTTCCTCAGGACAGGGCCAAATCGAAGGCCAAACAGTCTAATTTTCGTGCCTTTTGTAATTTCAAGGCAGGAGCAGCATCAACTTCCTCCGCTCCAAAACAGGAAGGAACTACTGCTCGTTACAGACAGGGTTGGAAAGGCAACCAGTCATGGAACAAGGGCAAGCAGGCCAGAAAACCTACTTCCGCCCCTAAGACAGCATGAAGTCAGGGCCCCCTTTCCGGAGACGGATCTAGTGGGGGGCAGACTCTCTCTCTTCGCCCAGGCTTGGGCAAGAGATGTACAGGATCCCTGGACGTTGGAGATTATATCTCAGGGATACCTTCTGGATTTCAAAACTTCTCCTCCACAAGGGAGGTTTCATCTGTCAAGGTTATCAACAAACCTAGTAAAGAAAGAGGCATTTCTACAATGTGTACAAGACCTCTTAGTGATGGGAGTGATCCACCCAGTTCCGCGGACGGAACAGGGGCAAGGGTTTTATTCAAATCTGTTTGTGGTTCCCAAGAAAGAGGGAACCTTCAGACCAATCTTAGATTTAAAAATCTTAAACAAATTCCTAAGGGTTCCATCGTTCAAGATGGAAACCATTCGGACCATCCTACCCATGATCCAAGAGGGTCAATACATGACCACAGTGGATTTAAAGGATGCCTACCTTCACATACCGATTCACAAAGATCATTATCGGTACCTAAGGTTTGCCTTTCTAGACAGGCATTACCAGTTTGTAGCGCTTCCCTTCGGGTTGGCTACGGCCCCGAGAATTTTTACAAAGGTTCTGGGCTCTCTTCTGGCGGTACTAAGACCACGAGGCATAGCGGTGGCTCCGTACCTAGACGACATTCTGATACAAGCGTCAAGTTTTCAAAATGCAAAGTCTCATACAGAGATAGTTCTAGCATTTCTGAGGTCGCATGGGTGGAAAGTGAACGTGGAAAAGAGTTCTCCGTTACCACTCACAAGGGTTCCTTTTCTAGGGACTCTTATAGATTCTGTAGAGATGAAGATTTACCTGACGGAGTCCAGGTTATCAAAGCTTCTCAATGCTTGCCGTGTCCTTCATTCCATTCCAAGCCCATCAGTAGCTCAGTGCATGGAAGTAATCAGCTTAATGGTCGCGGCAATGGACATAGTGCCATTTGCGCACCTACATCTCAGACCGCTGCAACTATGCATGCTAAGTCAATGGAACGGGGATTACTCAGATCTGTCCCCTTTGCTAAATCTGGACCAGGAGACCAGAGATTCTCTTCTCTGGTGGTTCTCACGGGTTCATCTGTCCAAAGGAATTACTTTTCGCAGACCAGATTGGACGATTGTAACAACAGATGCCAGCCTACTAGGCTGGGGAGCAGTCTGGAACTCCCTGAAGGCTCAGGGATCGTGGACTCAGGAGGAGAAACTCCTCCCAATAAACATTCTAGAATTAAGAGCAATATTCAATGCTCTTCTAGCTTGGCCTCAGTTGGCAACACTGCGGTTCATCAGATTTCAGTCGGACAACATCACGACTGTGGCTTACATCAATCATCAAGGGGGAACCAGGAGTTCCCTAGCGATGTTGGAAGTCTCGAAGATAATTCGCTGGGCAGAGTCTCACTCTTGCCACCTGTCAGCGATCTACATCCCAGGCGTGGAGAACTGGGAGGCGGATTTTTTAAGTCGCCAGACTTTTCATCGGGGGGAGTGGGAACTTCACCCGGAGGTATTTGCCCAACTGATTCATCGTTGGGGCAAACCGGATCTGGATCTCATGGCATCTCGCCAGAACGCCAAGCTTCCTTGTTACGGATCCAGGTCCAGGGACCCGGGAGCGGTGCTGGTAGATGCACTAGCAGCCCCTTGGGTTTTCAACATAGCTTATGTGTTTCCACCTTTTCCGTTGCTACCTCGACTGATTGCCAGGATCAAACAGGAGAGAGCATCGGTGATTCTGATAGCGCCTGCGTGGCCACGCAGGACCTGGTATGCAGACCTAGTGGACATGTCGTCCTGTCCACCATGGTCTCTACCCCTGAGGCAGGACCTTCTAATTCAGGGTCCTTTCAACCATCCAAATCTAATTTCTCTGAGGCTGACTGCTTGGAAATTGAACGCTTGATTCTATCAAAGCGTGGGTTTTCGGATTCGGTTATTGATACATTAATACAGGCTCGGAAACCTGTTACCAGAAAAATTTACCACAAGATATGGCGTAAATATTTATATTGGTGTGAATCCAAGAGTTACTCATGGAGTAAGGTTAGGATTCCTAGGATATTGTCTTTTCTACAAGAGGGTTTAGAAAAGGGCTTATCAGCTAGTTCACTAAAGGAACAGATTTCTGCTCTGTCTATTCTTTTACACAAGCGTCTGGCAGAGAATCCAGACGTCCAGGCTTTTTGTCAGGCTTTGGCTAGGATTAAGCCTGTATTTAAAGCTGTTGCTCCTCCGTGGAGCTTAAACTTGGTTCTTAAAGTTCTTCAGGGTGTTCCGTTTGAACCCCTTCATTCCATTGATATTAAGCTTTTATCTTGGAAAGTTCTGTTTTTGATGGCTATTTCCTCGGCTCGAAGAGTCTCTGAGTTATCTGCCTTACATTGTGATTCTCCTTATCTGATCTTTCATTCAGACAAGCTAGTTCTGTGTACTAAACCTGGGTTTTTACCTAAGGTTGTTTCTAACAAGAATATCAATCAAGAGATTGTTGTTCCATCCTTATGTCCTAATCCTTCTTCAAAGAAGGAACGTCTTTTGCATAATCTAGACGTGGTCCGTGCTCTGAAGTTCTACTTACAGGCAACTAAAGATTTTCGACAAACTTCTTCTCTGTTTGTCGTTTACTCTGGACAGAGGAGAGGTCAAAAGGCTTCGGCTACCTCTCTCTCTTTTTGGCTTCGTAGCATTATACGCTTAGCCTATGAGACTGCTGGACAGCAGCCTCCTGAAAGAATTACAGCTCATTCCACTAGAGCTGTGGCTTCCACCTGGGCCTTTAAGAATGAGGCCTCTGTTGAACAGATTTGCAAGGCTGCAACTTGGTCTTCACTTCATACTTTTTCCAAATTTTACAAATTTGACACTTTTGCTTCTTCGGAGGCTGTTTTTGGGAGAAAGGTTCTACAGGCAGTGGTTCCTTCTGTTTAATGTTCCTGCCTTGTCCCTCCCATCATCCGTGTACTTTAGCTTTGGTATTGGTATCCCATAAGTAATGGATGACCCGTGGACTGAACACACTTAACAAGAGAAAACATAATTTATGCTTACCTGATAAATTTATTTCTCTTGTAGTGTGTTCAGTCCACGACCCGCCCTGTCTTTTTTGAGGCAGGTTCTAAATTTTAAATTATAACTCCAGTCACCACTGCACCCTATAGTTTCTCCTTTCTCGTTTGGTTCTCGGTCGAATGACTGGATATGACATGTGAGGGGAGGAGCTATATAGCAGCTCTGCTTGGGTGATCCTCTTGCAACTTCCTGTTGGGAAGGAGAATATATCCCATAAGTAATGGATGACCCGTGGACTGAACACACTACAAGAGAAATAAATTTATCAGGTAAGCATAAATTATGTTTTTTTTTAGACCTGTTGTGTTACTAGTGCTAAAATTACAAGCTCTGTGTGTTTAAGGCATTTACTGAAGCTGAGCATAAACACCTTTCTCAGAATGAGCCACACCTGAACAACGGTCAAGAAGTAACGTGTGGAAGCATTTCTTTACAGGGGGTGGTTGAAACATGGAAGAGTTCCAACAGAAGTTAGTAAAACAAATACTGAAAGTGAATTTAAAGAGACATGAAATCCATTTTTTTCCCTTTTATGATTTAGATTTTAAATTTTAAACAACTTTCACATGTATTTCTATCGTCTATTTTGTTTTGTTTCTCTTTGTATCCTTTGTTGAAAAGCATATCTAGATAGGCCCAGGACCTGCTGATTGGTGACTGCACATGTATGCCTCATGTTATTGGCTTACCGGTGTGCATTGCTGTTTCTTCAACAAAAGACACTAAGTTGTTTAAAATCATATTCTCTTTCTTAATCATGAAAGAAGAAAAAACATAATTTATGTAAGAACTTACCTGATAAATTCATTTCTTTCATATTAGCAAGAGTCCATGAGCTAGTGACGTATGGGATATACATTCCTACCAGGAGGGGCAAAGTTTCCCAAACCTTAAAATGCCTATAAATACACCCCTCACCACACCCACAATTCAGTTTAACGAATAGCCAAGAAGTGGGGTGATAAGAAAAAAGTGCGAAAGCATATAAAATAAGGAATTGGAATAATTGTGCTTTATACAAAAAAATCATAACCACTACAAAAAAAGGGCGGGCCTCATGGACTCTTGCTAATATGAAAGAAATGAATTTATCAGGTAAGTTCTTACATAAATTATGTTTTCTTTCATGTAATTAGCAAGAGTCCATGAGCTAGTGACGTATGGGATAATGACTACCCAAGATGTGGATCTTTCCACACAAGAGTCACTAGAGAGGGAGGGATAAAATAAAGACAGCCAATTCCTGCTGAAAATAATCCACACCCAGAATAAAATTTTAATGAAGAAACATAAGCAGAAGATTCAGACTGAAACCACTGCCTGAAGTACGTTTCTACCAAAAACTGCTTCAGAAGAAGAAAACACATCAAAATGGTAGAATTTAGTAAAAGTATGCAAAGAGGACCAAGTTGCTGTTTTGCAAATCTGATCAACCGAAGCTTCATTCCTAAACGCCCAGGAAGTAGAAACTGACCTAGTAGAATGAGCTGTAATCCTTTGAGGCGGAGTGTTACCCGACTCAACATAGGCATGATGAAATAAAGATTTCAACCAAGATGCCAAAGAAATGGCAGAAGCTTTCTGGTCTTTTCTAGAACCGGAAAAGATGACAAATAGACTAGAAGTCTTTCGGAAAGACTTAGTAGCTTCAACATAATAATACAAAGCTCTAACAGCATCCAAAAAATGCAATGATTTCTCCTTAGAATTCATAGGATTAGGACATAATGAAGGAACCACAATTTCTCTACTAATGTTGTTAGAATTCACAACCTTAGGTAAAAAATTCAAAAGAAGTTCGCAGCACCGCCTTATCCTGATGCAAAATCAGAAAAGGAGACTCACAAAAAAGAGTAGATAATTCAGAGATTCTTCTGGCAGAAGAGATGGCCAAAAGAAACAAAACTTTCCAAGAAAGTAATATAACGACCAAAAATGCATGGGTTCAAAAGGAGAAGCTTGAAGAGCCCCCAGAACCAAATTCAAACTCCAAAGAGGAGAAATTGACTTAATGACAGGTTTTATACAAACCAAAGCTTGTACAAAACAATGAATATCAGGAAGATTAGCAATCCTTCTATGAAAAAGAACAGAAAGAGCAGAGATTTGTCTTTCAAGAAACTTGCGGACAAACCTTTATCTAAACCATCCTGAAGAAATATAAGTCTTCCAGACTCTATAATATATCTCTCTAGATACAGATTTACAAGCCTGTCACATAGTATCAATCACAGAGTCAGAGAAACCTCTTTGACCAAGAATCAAGCGTTCAAACTCCACACCTTAAAATTAAGGTTTTGAGATCCTGATGGAAAAAAGAACCTTGAGACAGAAAGACTGATCTTAACGGAAGAGTCCACAGCTGGCAAGAGGCCATCCGGACAAGATCCGCATACCAAAACCTGTGAGGCCATGCTGGAGCTACCAGCAGGACAAACGAGCATTCCTTTAGAATATTAAGAATACCCTTGGAAGAAGAACTAGAGGCGGAAAGATATAGGCAGGATGACACTTGTAAGGAAGAGATAATGCATCCACTGCCTCCGCCCGAGGATCCCTGGATCCGGACAGATACCAGGGAAGTTTCTTGTTTAGATGAGAAACCATCAGATCTATTTCTGAGAGTTCCCACATTTGAACAATCTGAGGAAATACCTCTGGGTGAAGACCATTCGCCCAGGTGCAACGTTTGGCGACTGAGATAATCCGCTTTCCAATTGTCCATACCTGGGATATGAACCGCAGAGATTAGACAGGAGCTGGATTCCGCCCAAACCAAAATTCGAGATACTTCTTTCATAGCCAGAGGACTGTGAGTCCCTCCTTGATGATTGAGGTATGCCACAGTTGTGACATTGTCTTATCTGAAAACAAATGAACAACTCTCTCTTCAGAAGAGGCCAAGACTGAAGAGCTCTGAAATTGCACGGAGTTCCAAATATAGATCGGAAATCTCACCTCCTGAGATTCCCAAACCCCTTGTGCCGTCAGATACCCCCACACAGCTCCCCAACCTGTAAGACTTGCATCTGTTGAGATTATAGTCCAGGTCGGAAGAACAAAGAAGCCCCCTGAACTAAACGATGGTGATCTGCTCACCATGTCAGAGAGTGTCGTATAATCGGTTTAAAGATATTAATTGAGATATCTTTGAGTAATCCCTGCACCATTGGTTCAGCATACAGAGCTGAAGAGGTCGCATGTGAAAACGAGCAAAGGAGATCGCATTTGATGCGGCAGTCCTAAGACCTAAAATTTCCATGCATAAGGCTACCAAAGGGAATGATTGTGACTGAAGGTTTTGACAAGCTGATATCAATGTTAAACTTCTCTTGTCTGACAAGGACAGAGTCATAGACACTGAATCTATTCTAGAAACCTAAAAAGGTTACACTTGTCTGAGGAATCAATGAACTGATTGGTAAATTGATCCTCCAACCATGAACTTGAAGAAACAACACAAGTCGATTCGTATGAGATTCTTCGAAAATGAGAAGACTGAGCAAGTACCCAGATATTGTCCAATAAGGAAATACCAAAAAACCCTGTTCTCTGATTACAGAAAGAAGGGCACCGAGAACCTTTGAAAGAAATTCTTGGAACTGAGGCTAGGCCAAACGGTAGAGCCACAAAACTGGTAATGCTTGTCTAAAAAGAGAATCTCAGACACAAAAAGTGATCTGGATGAATCGGAATATGTAGATACACATCCTGTAAATCTATTGTAGACATATAATGCCCTTGCTAAACAAAAGGCAGGACAGTCCTACAGTAACCATCTTGAATGTTGGTATCCTTACATAACGATTCAATATTGATAGATCCGAAACTGGTCTGAAGGAATTGACCTTCTTTAGTACAATGAAGAGATAAAATAAAACCCCAGCCCCTGTTCCAGAACTGGAACTGGCATAATTACTCCAGCCAACTCTAAATCTGAAACATATTTCAGAAATGCTGAGCCTTTGCTGTGTTAACTGGGACACGGGAAAGAAAAAAATCTCTTAGCAGGAGGCCTTAACTGAAGCCAATTCTGTACCTTTCTGAAACAATGTTCTGAAACCAGAAATTGAGAACGGAATTGATCAAAATTTCTTTGAAGAAAACGTAATCTGCCTCATACCAGCTGAGCTGGAATAAGGTCTGCACCTTCATGGGTACTTAGGAGCTGGCTATAGGTTTTCTAAAAGGCTTGGATATATTCCAAACTGGAAATAGTTTCCAAACTGATACCGCTCCTGAGAATGAAGGATCAGGCTTTTGTTCCTTATTGTGAGGAAAGGAACGAAATGATCATTAGACCTAAATTTACCTTAGATTTTTTATCCTTTGGTAAAAAAGTTCCCTTCCTTCCAGAAACAGTTGAAATAATAATTTATTACCCTGAAAAGAAAGGGAAAGCAAAGTTGACTTAGAAGACATATCAGTATTCCAAGTTTAATCCATAAAGCTGTTCTAGCTAAAATAGCTAGAGACATATACCTGACATCAACTCTAATGATATCAAAAGTTGGTATCACCAATAAAAATATTAGCATGTTATAGAATAATAATAATGCTATAAAATTATGATCTGTTACTTGTTGCGCTAAAGCTTCTAACCAAAAAGTTGAAGCTGCAGCAACATCCGCTAAAAATATAGCAAGTCTAAGAAGATTACCTGAACATAAGTAAGCTTTTCTTAGAAAGGATTCAATTTTTCCTATCTAAAGGATCCCTAAATGAATTACTATCTGCCGTAGGAATAGTAGCACATTTAGCAGGAGTAGAGACAGCCCCATAACCTTAGGGATTTTGTCCCAAAAAAACTCTAATCTGTCAGATGGCACAGGATATAATTGCTTAAACGTTTAGAAGGAGTAAAAGAATTACCCAAATTATTCCATTCCCTGGAAATTACTTCAGAAATAGCATCAGGGAGATTAAACACTTCTGGAATAACTACAGGAGATTTAAAAACCTTATTTAAACGTTTAGATTTAGAATCAAGAGGACCAGAATCCTCTATTTCTAATGCAATTAATAATTCTTTAAATAAAGAACGAATAAATTCCATCTTGAACAAATACAAAGATTTATCAGCATCAACCTCTGAGACAGAAACCTCT
The DNA here is from genome assembly GCF_027579735.1 of Bombina bombina. Lineage (NCBI taxonomy): Eukaryota > Metazoa > Chordata > Amphibia > Anura > Bombinatoridae > Bombina > Bombina bombina. Next base: position 106,119,186 of record NC_069507.1, read on the forward strand.
GAACCAGAAGAACCATTATCAGTATCAGAATGATGATGTTCATTTAAAAATTCATCTGAAAAAAGAGAAGTTTTAAAAGACTTTTATGTAAACTAGAAGGAGAAATAACAGACATAGCCTTCTTAATGGATTTAAAAAATAAAATCTCTTATGTTTATCAGGAACACTCTGAAAATTAGATGTTGACGGAACAGCAACAGGTAATGTAACAGTACTAAAGGAAATTTTATCTGCATTAATAAGTTTGTCATGACATGCAATACAAACAACAGCTGGAGAAACAGATACCAAAAATTATAGCAGATACACTTAGCTTGGTAGCTCCAGTAGTAGACAGCGATTTTCCTGTAGTATCTTCTGACTCAGATGCAACGTGAGACATCTTGCAATATGTAAGAGAAAAAACAACATATAAAGCAAAATTGATCAAATTCCTTAAATGACAGTTTCAGGAATGGGAAAAAATGCCAAAGAACAAGCTTCTAGCAACCAGAAGCACTGAAAAAATAAGACTTAAATAATGTGGAGACAAAAGCGACGCCCTTATTTTTTAGCGCCAAATAAGACGCCCACATTATTTGGCGCCTAAATGCTTTTGGCGGCAAAAATGACGCCACATCCGGAACGCCGACATTTTTGGCGCAAAATAACGTCAAAAAATAACGTCAAAAAATGACGCAACTTCCGGCGACACGTATGACGCCGGAAACGGAAAATAATTTTTGCGCCAAAAAAGTCCGCGCCAAGAATGACGCAATAAAATGAAGCATTTTCAGCCCCCGCGAGCCTAACAGCCCACAGGAAAAACAGAGTCAAATTTTTGAAGGTAAGAAAAAAATGATTAATTCAAATGCATTATCCCAAATATGAAACTGACTGTCTGAAAATAAGGAAAGTTGAACATTCTGAGTCAAGGCAAATAAATGTTTGAATACATATATTTAGAACTTTATAAACAAAGTGCCCAACCATAGCTTAGAGTGTCACAGAAAATAAGATTTACTTACCCCAGGACACTCATCTACATGTTTGTAGAAAGCCAAACCAGTACTGAAACGAGAATCAGCAGAGGTAATGGTATATATAAGAGTATATCGTCGATCTGAAAACGGAGGTAAGAGATGAATCTCTACGACCGATAACAGAGAACCTATGAAATAGACCCCGTAGAAGGAGATCACTGCATTCAAATAGGCAATACTCTCCTCACATCCCTCTGACATTCACTGCACGCTGAGAGGAAAACCGGGCTCCAACTTGCTGCGGAGCGCATATCAACGTAGAATCTAGCACAAACTTACTTCACCACCTCCATCGGAGGCAAAGTTTGTAAAACTGAATTGTGGGTGTGGTGAGGGGTGTATTTATAGGCATTTTAAGGTTTGGGAAACTTTGCCCCTCCTGGTAGGAATGTATATCCCATACGTCACTAGCTCATGGACTCTTGCTAATTACATGAAAGAAAAAATTGGTTTTCACGTTCCTTTAATAATTTCTGACTCATGCATAAGTGTCTCCTAAGAATTAATTAAAGGGACATGAAACCCAAATTTTTTCTTTTATGATTTAGAAAGAGCAGGCAATTTTAAACAACTTTCTAATTTACTTCTATTATCTAATTTGCTTTATTCTCTTGATATACTGTGCTGAAAAGCATATCTAGATATGCTCAGTAGCTGCTGATTGGTTGCTGTACATAGATGCCTCATATGATTGGCTCACCCACGTGCATTGCTATTTCTTCAACAAAGGATATCTAAATAATGAAGCAAACTAGATAATCGAAGTAAATTGGAATGTTGTTTAAAATTGTATTCTCTACTTGAATCATGAAAGAGAATTGTTGGGTTTAGTGTCCCTTTAAGCTTTCACTTTAGAACAGGGATGTGAAACCTTGGCCCTCCTGATGTTTCAGGACTACATTACCCATGATGCTTAGGCACTCTGAAGTCCAGTTGAGCATCATGCGAAATGTTGTTCTAAAACAACTGGAGGGCCAAGGTTCCCCATCCCTGCTTTAGAAGGAAATACAGACAGACTCAATGAGACTTCTGGTTCTCTAAGCAATCAGAATCTTTGTTGCTACACATTAAGTAATAATTCAAAACTTCAGAGAAGATTTTCTTATTTTAAAAGGACACAAAGGGTGTGTGCATTTGTATGGTTAATGCCATTTATTTCAGTTCACCATTACTATAACAGCTAGTTATTGCATTATTGCGTCTGCCTAAGCACCATTAAATACAGAAGAATTGCATGACTGACAATGCAATTGAGCTTACTCGGAATTTCAAATAAGCAGCTGATTTTTTTTCTAACAAATGTATTTCTTGCCTGTATCATGTGACAGCCAATCACAAGCTAGTATACATATACACAGTGAACTTGAGCACATGCTCAGTAGGAGCTTGTGCCTCAGAAAGTCTGCATATAAAAACACTGTGCAAATTTTAATAATACAAGTACATTGGAAAGGGTCTAAAAACTGCTTGCTCTATCTGAATCATGAAAGTTACATTTTGACTTAGTGTCCCTTTAAAGGGACATTTAACTTGTCTTATTATAGGTAAGAAGCTTATTCTACAAATCTACCAAGTATAGAACTCTACTAGAGTGGTGGAAACATATACTTCATCTTAACAATATTGATAAATTAAAGAACTTGTATACCCATTCCATGCAAAAAAACACAAGAAAACAAAATTCCACTTTATTCTTCCAGCAATTGCTCCTCTTAAAACCACCCTCTATCACAACCCCAGTATACAGTCCTGCCTCCAAAACAAACCTGCTCACAAAGTGATCGATAACCACTCTCTTCCATTCTGTCCAACTCAAATGTTTCTCCCAAAAGAGGGTTGAAGGGTTTGCTGGTGCGGAAGACTGTGGTGGAGTAAGACGAGACAGTGAAGGCAGCCACTAGACAAAGCTGCTCAAGGGCATTCTCACACTGAGCACCCCGATCCAGCAGGGTGTGATACTCTAGATCTTCTGTCAGACGTTGGAGCATGGAAAGTGGCTCATTAAAATTCACCTTGTAGGGAGAAGAAAAAAAACCACAGTATTAGAATAGAACAATAGATACAGAGAATTAGAAGATAAAAAAAATAATATTAAAAACCAAGAAAAAGGTGTAAGGTAATACAGAAGAATGTGGTCACAAACCAGACTTGATTGTTGACTAACATTTTTATTCACGTTCTGGTTGAAAGTACATAAAATTAATCTTAAGGAATGAGCTGCAGTTTATTTCCTTGGTTAGATTTCTTTCTGGGGCCAAGATAAGGACCAGCTAAACTGGCACACCTAATAAAACATTCAATAAAATGAGAACACCAAAGCAAAAGGGGTACATAAAATAGAGGAGCCAACAACGTGTTCAAAATAAGTGTCATTACTTAACATAATACAGTACGGGGCCAACCAAAATTGAGTAATTGCAGAAAAGGCACAAACACTTTAAAGGGACTGAATTGGAGACCTTTTAAGTTAACTCCATAGAGAGGAACCACCCTGTAACTCAAGCCACGGACAACATCCAATTCAGAGCCCTGGGAGGATACATCGGAGATAGCCATCAAAGCATCAGAAGTCGCAGGGACCACATGGGTTTCTGTCCTGCTGCGTTTGCCTTGTAACACTGGCAACTTAGATAAAACTTCTGTAAGGGTGGATGACATAACTGCAGCCATATCCTCCAGAGTGAATGAAGTGGACGCAGCTGAAGAACACAGCGTTGCTTGGGCGGGCGTTAAAGGTTGTGACGCTTGGGGAGAAAGATGCGGCATACCCTGAGTCTCATCAGGCTGAGAAACATCCTTAAATGTACTTGCATTAAAGAAAATTAGTTCTTTAAACTGTAAAGCCCTCTCAGTACATGAGGGACAAAAAGTGATAGGGGGTTCCACATTGGCATCTAAACACATAGAACATGTACTTTCCTGAAGATCAGTCATGATAAACAAACCAGAAATAGCAATATTGGTCGTTTTAATGTGAATAAAAGCAACACCTTTAGTAATTTTGTTGAAAAAAACGATGTACTGTGCCTTTAAAAAAACAGAATTTATGTTTACCTGATAAATTTCTTTCTCCAACGGTGTGTCCGGTCCACGGCTTCAGCCTTACTTGTGGGATATTCTCTTCCCCTACAGGAAATGGCAAAGGGAGCACACAGCAAGAGCTGTCCATATAGCCCCCCCTCTGGTTCCGCCCCCCAGTCATTCGACCGACGGTTAGGAGAAAAAGGAGAAACTATAGGGTGCCGTGGTGACTGCAGTGTATAAAGAAAGAAATTTTTCAAACCTGATTAAAAACCAGGGCGGGCCGTGGACCGGACACACGTTGGAGAAAGAAATTTATCAGGTAAACATAAATTCTGTTTTCTCCAACATTGGTGTGTCCGGTCCACTGCTTCATCCTTACTTGTGGGAACCAATACCAAAGCTTTAGGACACGGATGAAGGGAGGGAGCAAATCAGGTTACCTAAACGGAAGGCACCACGGCTTGCAAAACCTCTCCCCCAAAAACAGCCTCCGAAGAAGCATAAGTATCGAATTTGTAAAATTTGGCAAAAGTATGCAGAGAAGACCAAGTCACTGCCTTACAGATCTGATCAACAGAAGCCTCGTTCTTGAAGGCCCATGTGGAAGCCACAGCTCTAGTAGAATGAGCTGTAATTCGTTCAGGAGGCTGCCGTCCGGCAGTCTCATAAGCCAATGGGATGATGCTTTTCAGCCAAAAAGAAAGAGAGGTAGCAGTAGCTTTCTGCCCTCTCCTCTTACCAGAATACACGACAAACAAGGATGAAGTTTGTCTGAAATCCTTTGCTGCTTCTAAATAGAATTTCAAAGCACGGACCACATCTAGGTTGTGTAACAAACGTTCCTTCTTCGAAACTGGATTCGGACACAGAGAAGGAACAACAATTTCCTGGTTAATATTCCTGTTGGAAACGACCTTTGGAAGAAAACCAGGCTTGGTGCGTAAAACTACCTTATCTGTATGGAATACCAGATAGGGAGAAGTACACTGCAAAGCAGACAATTCAGAAACTCTTCTAGCAGAAGAAATAGCAACCAAAAACAAAACTTTCCAAGATAGTAACTTAATATCTATGGAATGCATGGGTTCAAACGGAACCCCCTGAAGAACTGAAAGAACTAAATTTAGACTCCAAGGAGGAGTCAGAGTTCTGTAAACAGGCTTGATTTTAACTAAAGCCTGTACAAACGCCTGTACATCTGGCATAGCTGCCAGATGTTTGTGTAATAAAACAGACAGAGCAGATATCTGTCCCTTTAAGGAACTAGCTGACAACCCTTTATCCAAACCCTCTTGGAGAAAGGAAAGTATCCTAGGAATTTTAATTTTACTCCAAGAGAATCCCTTGGATTCACACCAACAGATATATTTTTGCCATATCTTATGGTAAATTTTTCTAGTTACAGGTTTTCTGGCTTGCACCAGAGTGTCTATCACTGAATCCTAAAACCCACGCTTAGATAGAATCAAGCGTTCAATTTCCAAGCAGTCAGTTGCAGGGAGACTAGATTTGGATGTTCGAATGGTCCTTGTACTAGAAGATCCTGTCTCAAAGGTAGCTTCCATGGTGGAGCCGATGACATATTCACCAGGTCTGCATACCAAGTCCTGCGTGGCCATGCAGGAGCTATTAGAATCACTGATGCCTTCTCCTGTTTTATCCTGGCTACAAGCATGGGAAGGAGAGGAAACGGTGGAAACACATAAACTGGATTGAACGACCAAGTCGCCACTAATGCATCCACTAGTGTCGCCTTGGGATCCCTGGATCTGGACCCGTATCGAAGAACCTTGGCGTTCTGGCGAGACGCCATCAGATCCATATCTGGAATGCCCCAAAGATGTGTTAACTGGGCAAAAACCTCCGGGTGAAGTTCCCACTCCCCCGGATGGAAAGTCTGACGACTCAAAAAATCCGCCTCCCAGTTGTCTACTCCTGGGATGTGAATTGCAGATAGGTGGCAGGAGTGATCCTCCGCCCACTTGATGATCTTGGATACCTCTCTCATCGCCAGGGAACTCTTTGTTCCCCCCTGATGATTGATGTACGCTACAGTCGTCATGTTGTCCGACTGGAATCTTATGAATCTGGCCTTTGCTAGGCGAGGCCAAGCCAGGAGCGCATTGAATATCGCTCTCAGTTCTAAAATGTTTATCGGGAGAAGAGACTCTTCCCGAGACCATAGACCCTGAGCTTTCAGAGAGTTCCAGACCGCACCCCAGCCTAAGAGACTGGCGTCGGTCGTGACGATGACCCACACTGGTCTGCGGAAACTCATTCCCTGAGACAGGTGATCTAGAGTCAACCACCAGCGGAGTGAGTCCCTGGTTACCTGGTCTACTTGAATCTGGGGAGACAAGTCTGCATAATCCCCATTCCACTGTTTGAGCATGCACAGTTGTAATGGTCTTAGATGAATTTGAGCAAAAGGAACTATGTCCATTGCTGCAACCATTAATCCTATTACCTCCATGCACTGAGCTATGGAAGGCTGAGGAATAGAGTGAAGAACTTGACAAGCGTCTAGAAGCTTTAATTTTCTGACCTCTGTCAGGAAGATCTTCATTTCTACAGAATCTATTATTGTTCCCAAAAAGGGAACTCTTGTAGACGGGGACAGAGAACTCTTTTCTACGTTCACCTTCCACCCGTGAGATCTGAGAAAGGCTAGAACAATGTCTGTATGAGCCCTTGCTTTGGAAAGAGACGACGCTTGAATTAGAATGTCGTCTAGATAAGGTGCTACAGCAATGCCCCTCGGTCTTAGTACCGCTAGAAGGGACCCTAGCACCTTTGCGAAAATTCTGGGAGCAGTGGCTAAACCGAACGGAAGAGCCACGAACTGGTAATGTTTTTCCAGAAAGGCGAACCTCAGGAACTGATAATGATCTTTGTGGATAGGAATATGCAGGTACGCATCCTTTAAGTCCATGGTAGTCATATATTGACCCTCTTGGATAGTTGGTAAAATCGTCCGAATGGTTTCCATTTTGAATGATGGAACTCTGAGGAATTTGTTTAGAATTTTTAAATCCAGGATTGGCCTGAACGTTCCCTCTTTTTTGGGAACTACAAACAGGTTTGAGTAAAACCCAGACCTTGTTCCGCTATCGGAACTGGGTGTATCACTCCCATCTTTAATAGGTCTCCTACGAATTTAAGAATGCCTGTCTCTTTATCTGGTCTGAAGATAAGCGAGACATGTGGAACCTTCCCCTTGGAGGAAGTTCCTTGAACTCTAGAAGATACCCCTGAGAGACTATTTCTAGTGCCAAGGGATCCGGAACATCTCTTGCCCAAGCCTGAGCAAAGAGAGAAAGTCTGCCCCCTACTAGATCCGGTCCCGGATCGGGGGCTACCCCTTCATGCTGTCTTGGTAGCAGCAGCAGGCTTCTTGGCCTGTTTACCCTTGTTCCAGCCTTGCAATGGTTTTCATGCTGGTTTAGGCTGGGAAGCCTTCTTGTCTAGAGGCTGCAGAGTTAGGATTTGGTCCGTTCCTGAAATAGCGAAAGGAACGAAAATTAGATTTGTTCTTAGCCTTGAAAGGCTTATCCTGTGGGAGGGTATAGCCCTTACCACCAGTAATGTCTGAAATAATCTCTTTCAATTCCGGCCCAAAAAGGGTCTTACACTTGAAAGGAATATTAAGCAATTTAGTTTTGGACGACACATCCGCCGACCAAGATTTTAGCCAAAGCGCTCTGCGCGACACTATAGCAAAACCTGAATTTTTCGAAGCTAACTTAGCCAATTGGAAAGCGGCATCCAAAATAAAGGAATTAGCCAACTTTAGTGCGTGAATTCTGTCCATGACTTCATCATATGGAGTCTCCTTTTGGAGCGAATTTTCTAGTTCCTCGAACCAAAAAGACGCTGCCGTGGTGACAGGAATAATGCACGAAATTGGTTGAAGAAGGAAACCTTGCTGGACAAATATCTTTTTTAGCAATTCTTCCAATTTTTTATCCATAGGAATAGTTGTGCGCTTGGCTAGCGTTGAAACTGCCCCCTCAACCTTAGGAACCGTTTGCCATGCGTCCCTTCTGGGATCGACAATGGGGAACATTTTCTTGAATATGGGAGGTGGAACAAAAGGTATACCTGGCCTTTCCCACTCCTTAGTCACTATGTCAGATAAGTTATCATCAGCGCCAACTTGCTCATCCTCTGTATTTAAAACTGAGCATTCACGCTTTCTAGGAAATGATGGTAGTTTGGATAATAAATTTGCTATAGAATTATCCATCACAGCAGTTAATTGCTGCATAGTAACAAGCATTGGCGCGCTAGATGTACTAGGTATCGCCTGCGTGGGCAAAACTGGTGTTGACACAGAAGGAGAGGATGAGGAACTATCCCCACTACCTTCATCTTGGACAATTTTATTAAATGTGACATCACTGTCCTGACTTTGTTTGGACGCCCTGGCACATTTTGCACAAATAGTTAAAGGGGGAACCACCTTGGCCTCTATACACACAGAACATATGCTATCTGAAGGTACAGACATGTTAGACAGAATTTGGCAGGCTAATAATGCAATAAAAACGTTTTTAAACAAAACCGTTACTGTCCCTTTAAATAATAAAAAGGCACCCTTTATTTCTGCAAGATTGAAAAACTATGAAGGCAATATCCGATTTTTACAAAATTTGCACCCCAGAGTCCTAATGCCTTGAAAGTATTGCACACCAAGTTTCAAGACTTTAACCCTTAAAATGAGCAAACCTTAAAATGAGACTTTAACCCTTAAAAACAGCCCTGCATGGGAACAGCAATGGATTTTAGTTACTAGTGCTAAAATCATACTCCTCTTTAACAGAAATCTTCTTCATTTTCTGTTGTAGAGTAAATAGTACAAACCGGCACTATTTTAAAATAACAAACTCTTGATAGAAGAAATAAAAAACTACAACTAACACCACATACTCTTTACCATCCCCGTGGAGATGCTACTTGTTCAGAGCGGCAAAGAGAATGACTGGGGGGCGGAGCCAGAGGGGGGGCTATATGGACAGCTCTTGCTGTGTGCTTTCTTTGCCATTTCCTGTAGGGGAAGAGAATATCCCACAAGTAAGGATGAAGCCGTGGACCAGACACACCAATGTTGGAGAAATAAAACGTATACTTTTTTACTGCACCGCAATAATGAAATAAGGCAACCACAGGACTATCTTTAAAATTGTCCGGTATGCTGTATAGGCAAGTTATGTGAATTTAAGCACCAGCACCACGCCACAGCTCTGCTGTGGCGCCTACCTGCCCCCACGAGTCCTGATAGACCTTCGAGAGCGGTGCTCCCAAGACCGCTTGAGTAATTTATTAACACAAGCTGTCTTAGGTCACACCGGAGCTCTGAGAACCTCTTTCAATATTCAGGATCCGGATAGCAAGTGCACGTCTCAGCGTGCGAAAACACTAGGCCCCACCCAACATGGGCAGAATCGGCCATGAATAACGATCCTCATAAGAACCGCATGGGAAAAAATGTCGGATCACCGATCTGACTGAAGCCATGCAAAAATAAGCCAAATGTGCCCCCACAAATAAAAAACACACTCTTGTTCCCATTAAATTACAAACGTTAATGCAGAACACTTTGCCACACACTCCCTGCGTCATAGCCCTGATCACATCCAACTGAATAAACATTTATTAGGGTCTGATAGTGCCTAAGCTTTACCTAATAAAAGAGGTGATTCCTATGCACACTACTCTTACCCTGTGCAAATTGATTACCCCTTCCCGGTATAGGGAATCAGTACCAGTCCTTTCTGAGATACTACAGTCTCCCCAGAAGTAAATGGCTGTACATACCTTAATACTGAACGCAGTATGAGGCTGTCCCACACAAGGAAGATGTTCTTTTCCTCACCTCCATCAGCTCTGTGTGAACAAAACAGGGTCTTAGATAATATCTGCTAAGGCCATCAGCAGGGCAGCAAACAATATGGGAGCTTGAATTGGAATGACAGTCTCCCCAGTCCGTTGCTTAAAGCCAGTAGCTCCAGCCCTGAGTAAAATAGTACACACCGGTACCATTTAAAAATAATAAACACTTGATTGAAGAATCTAAACTAACACCTCACTTTACCTCTTCATATCCCTAACACAGGCAAAGAGAATGACTGGAGTGGGATGGAAGGGAGGAGCTATATATACACAGCTCTGCTGTGGTGCTCTTTGCCTCCTCCTGCTGACCAGGAGGCGATATCCCATAAGTAAGGATGAAATCTGTGGACTCGTCATATCTTGTAAAAGAATTCTGGCGACCCATAGGTCTATTCTTCTTGTCCTGAGATAGGAAAGATCCCTTTCCACCTGTAATCTCAGAAATTATCTCCGCCAGACCAGGACCAAATAAGGACCCTTATAAAGGTAAAGACAAAAGCTTGGACTTGGAAGTTACATCAGCCGACCAAGATTTTAACCACAAAGCTCTGCGAGCTAAAACCGCAAAGCTAGACATTTTGGCTCCCAGCCTAATCACTTGCATGTTGGCCTCACAGGTAAATGTATCGGCCAGTTTAAGAGCCATGATCCTATCTTGGATCTCCTCTATAGTAGTCTCTTCTGAAATCAGCTCAGACAAAGCATCGCACCAATAAGATGCTGCTCCCGCAACCGTAGCAATACACGCAGCAGGTTGCCAATGTAATCCCTGATGAATGTACATCTTTTTTAAAGTAAGCCTCTAGCTTCTTATCCATGGGATCCTTGAAAGAACAACTATCGTCTATAGGAATAGTAGTTCTTTTGGCTAGAGTAGAAATCGCTCCTTCACAGTGCGCCACAAGTCACGAATGGAGTCAGCAACAGGGACATTTTTTTTTAAAAAAAACAGCGGAAAGGGGAAAAAACATAATTTATGCTTACCTGATAAATTCCTTTCTCCTGTAGTGTAGTCAGTCCACGGGTCATCCATTACTTATGGGATATTAACTCCTCCCTAACAGGAAGTGCAAGAGGATCACCCAAGCAGAGCTGCTATATAGCTCCTCCCCTCTACGTCATACCCAGTCATTCGACCGAAACCAAACGAGAAAGGAGAAACTATAGGGTGCAGTGGTGACTGGAATTTAATTTAAAATTTAGACCTGCCATAAAAAACTGGGCGGGCCGTGGACTGACTACACTACAGGAGAAAGGAATTTATCAGGTAAGCATAAATTATGTTTTCTCCTGTTAAGTGTAGTCAGTCCACGGGTCATCCATTACTTATGGGATACCAATACCAAAGCTAGAAGTACACGGATGACGGGAGGGAAAGGCAGGATCTTTACACAGAAGGAACCACTGCCTGAAGAACCTTTCTCCCAAAAACAGCCTCAGAAGAAGCAAAAGTGTCAAATTTGTAAAATTTGGAAAAAGTATGAAGAGAAGAGCAAGTTGCAGCCTTGCAAATCTGTTCAACAGAGGCCTCATTCTTAAAGGCCCACGTGGAAGCCACAGCTCTCGTAGAATGAGCTGTAATTCTTTCAGGAGGCTGCTGTCCAGCAGTCTCATAGGCTAAACGTATTATGCTACGAAGCCAAAAAGAGAGAGAGGTAGATGCTTTTTGACCTCTCCTCTGACCAGAATAAACTACAAACAGGGAAGATGTTTGGCGAAAGTCTTTAGTTGCCTGTAAATAAAATTTCAAGGCACGGACTACGTCTAGATTGTGCAGAAGTCGTTCCTTCTTTGAAGAAGGGTTAGGGCACAATGATGGAACAACAATCTCTTGATTGATATTCTTGTTAGTGACTACCTTAGGTAAGAACCCAGGTTTAGTACGCAGAACTACCTTGTCTGAATGAAAAATCAGATAAGGAGAATCACAATGTAAAGCCGATAACTCTGAGACTCTACGAGCCGAGGAAATAGCCATTAGAAACAGAACTTTCCAAGATAACAGCTTGATATCAATGGAATGAAGGGGTTCAAACGGAACACCCTGTAAAACGTTAAGAACTAAGTTTAAGCTCCACGGTGGAGCAACAGACTTAAACACAGGCTTAATCCTGGCCAAAGCCTGACAAAAAGCCTGAACGTCTGGAACTTCTGACAGACGTTTGTGTAAAAGGATGGACAGAGCTGAGATCTGTCCCTTTAAAGAACTTGCAGATAAACCCTTTTCTAAACCTTCTTGTAGAAAAGACAATATCCTAGGAATCCTAACCTTACTCCATGAGAAATTCTTGGATTCGCACCAGTGTAAATATTTACGCCATATTTTATGGTAAATTTTCCTGGTAACAGGTTTCCTAGCCTGTATTAAGGTGTCAATTACTGACTCCGAAAATCCACGCTTTGATAAAATCAAGCGTTCAATCTCCATGCAGTCAGCTTCAGAGAAATTAGATTTTGATGTTTGAAAGGACCCTGAATTAGAAGGTCCTGTCTCAGAGGCAGAGACCAAGGTGGACAGGATGACATGTCCACTAGATCTGCATACCAGGTCCTGCGTGGCCACGCAGGCGCTATTAGAATCACCGATGCTTTCTCCTGTTTGATCCTGGCAATCAAACGAGGAAGCATCGGGAAGGGTGGAAACACATAAGCCATCTTGAAGGTCCAAGGTGCTGTCAAAGCATCTATCAGGACCGCTCCCGGGTCCCTGGACCTGGACCCGTAACAAGGAAGCTTGGCGTTCTGGCGAGACGCCATGAGATCCATATCTGGTTTGCCCCAACGTCGAAGTATTTGGGCAAAGACCTCCGGATGAAGTTCCCACTCCCCCGGATGAAAAGTCTGGCGACTTAGGAAATCCGCCTCCCAGTTCTCCACGCCTGGGATGTGGATCGCTGATAGGTGGCAAGAGTGAGACTCTGCCCAGCGAATTATCTTTGATACTTCCATCATCACTAGGGAACTCCTTGTCCCTCCCTGATGGTTGATGTAAGCCACAGTCGTGATGTTGTCCGACTGAAACCTGATGAACCTCAGAGTTGCTAACTGAGGCCAAGCCAGAAGGGCATTGAGAACTGCTCTCAATTCCAGAATGTTTATTGGAAGGAGACTCTCCTCCTGAGTCCATGATCCCTGAGCCTTCAGGGAATTCCAGACAGCGCCCCAACCTAGTAGGCTGGCGTCTGTTGTTACAATTGTCCAGTCTGGCCTGCTGAAGGGCATCCCCCTGGCCAGATGTGGCCGAGAAAGCCACCATAGAAGAGAATCTCTGGTCTCTTGATCCAGATTCAGCATAGGGGACAAATCTGAGTAATCCCCATTCCACTGACTTAGCATGCACAATTGCAGCGGTCTGAGATGCAGGCGTGCAAAAGGTACTATGTCCATTGCCGCTACCATTAAGCCGATTACCTCCATGCATTGAGCCACTGACGGGTGTTGAATGGAATGAAGGACACGGCAAGCATTTAGAAGTTTTGTTAACCTGTCCTCTGTCAGGTAAATTTTCATTTCTACAGAATCTATAAGAGTCCCCAAGAAGGGAACTCTTGTGAGTGGCAATAGAGAACTCTTTTCTACGTTCACCTTCCACCCATGCGACCTTAGAAATGCCAGAACTAACTCTGTATGAGACTTGGCAGTTTGGAAATTTGACGCTTGTATCAGAATGTCGTCTAGGTACGGAGCTACCGCTATTCCTCGCGGTCTTAGTACCGCCAGAAGAGAGCCCAGGACCTTTGTAAAGATCCTTGGAGCCGTAGCTAACCCGAAGGGAAGAGCTACAAACTGATAATGCCTGTCTAGGAAGGCAAACCTTATGTACCGGTAATGATCCCTGTGAATCGGTATGTGAAGGTACGCATCCTTTAGATCCACTTTGGTCATGTACTGACCCTTTTGGATCATGGGTAAGATTGTCCGAATAGTTTCCATTTTGAACGATGGAACTCTTAGGAATTTGTTTAGGATCTTTAAATCCAAAATTGGTCTGAAGGTTCCCTCTTTCTTGGGAACCACAAACAGATTTGAGTAAAACCCTTGTCCGTGTTCCGACCGCGGAACCGGATGGATCACTCCCATTAACAAAAGATCTTGAACGCAGCGTAGAAACGCCTCTTTCTTTATCTGGTTTGTTGACAACCTTGAAAGATGAAATCTCCCTTTGGGAGGAGAAGCTTTGAAGTCCAGAAGATATCCCTGGGATATGATCTCTAACGCCCAGGGATCCTGGACATCTCTTGCCCAAGCCTGGGCGAAGAGAGAAAGTCTGCCCCCTACTAGATCCGTTGCCGGATCGGGGGCCCTCACTTCATGCTGTCTTAGGGGCGGCAGCAGGTTTTCTGGCCTGCTTGCCCTTGTTCCAGGTCTGGTTAGGTTTCCAGCCCTGTCTGTAACGAGCAACAGTTCCTTCCTGTTTTGTAGCGGAGGAAGTTGATGCTGCTCCTGCCTTGAAGTTACGAAAGGCACGAAAATTAGACTGCCTAGCCCTTGGTTTGGCTCTGTCTGCCCTTTGAAAGGTATGTTAAGCAATTTAGATTTAGAAGTCACATCGGCTGACCAGGATTTTAGCCACAGCGCTCTGCGCGCCTGGATGGCGAATCCGGAATTCTTAGCCGTAAGCTTAGTTAAATGTACTACGGCATCAGAAATAAATGAATTAGCTAGCTTAAGGACTCTAAGCTTGTCTATGATTTCATCCAATGGAACTGAGCTAATGGTCTCCTCTAGAGACTCAAACCAAAATGCCGCCGCAGCCGTGACAGGCGCAATGCATGCAAGAGGTTGTAATATAAAACCTTGTTGAGTAAAGATTTTCTTAAGGTAACCCTCTAATATTTTGTCCATTGGGTCTGAAAAGGCACAGCTATCCTCTACCGGGATAGTGGTACGCTTAGCCAGAGTAGAAACTGCTCCTTCCACCTTAGGGACCGTCTGCCATAAGTCCCGTGTGGTGGCGTCTATTGGAAACATTTTTCTAAATATAGAAGGGGGGGAAAAGGGTACACCTGGCCTATCCCACTCCTTAGTAATAATTTCTGTAAGTCTCTTAGGTATAGGAAAGACGTCAGTACACGCCGGTACCGCATAGTATCTATCCAGCCTACATAATTTCTCTGGGATTGCAACCGTGTTACAATCATTGAGAGCCGCTAATACCTCCCCTAATAATACACGGAGGTTTTCAAGCTTAAATTTAAAATTTGAAATGTCTGAGTCCAGTCTATTTGGATCAGATCCATCACCCACAGAATGAAGCTCTCCGTCTTCATGTTCTGCCACTTGTGACGCAGTATCAGACATGGCTCTAACATTATCAGCGTACTCTGTTCTCACCCCAGAGTGGTCGCGTTTACCTCTAAGTTCTGGTAATTTAGATAAAACTTCAGTCATAACATTAGCCATGTCTTGTAAAGTGATTTGTAATGGCCGCCCTGATGTACTTGGCGTTGCAATATCACGCACCTCCTGAGCGGGAGATGCAGGTACTGACACGTGAGGAGAGTTAGTCGGCATAACTTTCCCCTCGTTGTCTGGTGAAATTTTCTTAAAATGTACAGATTGACTTTTATTTAAAGTAGCATCAATGCAATTAGTACACAAATTTCTATTGGGCTCCACATTGGCTTTTGAACATATTGCACAAAGAGATTCCTCTATGTCAGACATGTTAAAACAAACTAGCAATTAGACTAGCAAGCTTGGAAAATACTTTTCAAATAAATTTGCAAGCAATATAAAAAACGTTACTGTGCCTTTAAGAAGCACACAAAAACTGTCACAGTTGAATAACAATAAACCGGATTAGTTATAGAAACCAAATTTTCACAGTAAATGCATAAATTTAGCAAAGGATTGCACTCATTAGCAATGGATGATTAACCCTTAATATCAGAAAAACGGATAACAATTGAAAATATAAGCGTTTTTATCACAGTCAAAGCACAGTCTCACAGGTCTGCTGTGAGTGATTACCTCCCTCAAAACTAGTTTTGAAGACCCCTGAGCTCTGTAGAGACGTCCTGGATCATGCAGGGAGAATAAGGCAGACTGTGACTGAATTTCTAATGCGTAGTAAAAGCGCCAAAATAGGCCCCTCCCACTCACAATACCACAGTGAGGGAAGCTCAGTAAACTGTTTTATTTAAAAACAAACGACAGCCATGTGGAAAATAGTGCCCAAAACTATTTTTCACCAAGTACCTCAGATAATTAAACGATTTAACATGCCAGCAAACGTTTAAAATCTAATTTATGAAATGTCATTAAAAAGCCTGCTGCTAGTCGCTCACACTGCAAGTTAGGCTAAAAGTTATATGCATACAGTATTTTCCCAGTGAAGTGCCATTCCCAGAAATACTTAAGTGTAAACATACATACATATCAGCCTGATACCAGTTGCTACTACTGCATTTAAGGCTGTACTTACATTATATCGGTATTAGCAGTATTTTCTCAGTCAATTCCATTCCTTAGAAAATAATATACTGCAACATACCTCTTTGCAGGTGAACCTGCCCGCTGTCCCCTGTTCTGAAGTTACCTCACTCCTCAGAATGGCCGAGAACAGCAAATGGATCTTAGTTACGTCCACTAAGATCATACACAAAACTCAGGTAGATTCTTCTTCAAATGCTGCCTGAGAAAAAACAACACACTCCGGTGCCGTTTAAAATAACAAACTTTTGATTGAAGAAATAAAAACTAAGTTTAATAACCACAGTCCTCTCACACATCCTATCTATTAGTTGGGTGCAAGAGAATGACTGGGTATGACGTAGGGGGAGGAGCTATATAGCAGCTCTGCTTGGGTGATCCTCTTGCACTTCCTGTTGGGGAGGAGTTAATATCCCATAAGTAATGGATGACCCGTGGACTGACTATACTTAACAGGAGAAATTAATCCCTGGCTTATCCCTTTCCTGAGCTATAATTTCTGACATCTTGTCTGGAACAGGAAAAACTTCCACAGAAGAGGGAGTATCAGAAACTCATATCATATGGGGAAAGGTTGACCAGCGCAGATTTAGTGGGGTCACAAACCTTACTAGCAGAATTTTTTTAGATTTCCTCTTACACTTACCCGTAGCAGGGAAAGCAGATAAAGGTGCATATATTGCAGAAGTTATCTGTGCAGCAAAATCCCCTGGTAAATAAACACCCCTGGTAAATAAACACAAGGCACTGTATATGAAACTATTAAAGCTTTGGCCGTTTATGGAGAAAGCGGAGGCATGTCGTGCACAGCATTATCCTGAGACACATATGGCTCAGAAGGGAGTTATTTATCTTTACATTTTAAAGTTTTAGCTAAGCATGAGGAACAAAATTGCATAGGCAGAACAATTTGGGCCTCTAAACATAGTAAGCACTTATCCAAAGTAATAGAAGGATACTGTTCTGTGTCCATAGTTACAAAAAACAGTTCCCAATAATAATGACAAAATTAAATTTCAAATTATATATGAACAGTTCCCACAGAACGTTAATGTAACTCACATAAAACAAACTTTAGATATTAAAATGATTATTAGACTTAGTAAAAAAGTAACCTGTCACACTTTTAAACAATCTCAGACTGCCTGAGGCTCCTACCATTCCGGGAACTGAAAAACACCACTATAGAAATAGGAAGCAAGACTCTCCAGCTCTCCAGCCGCAAAGCTGAAACTCCAAGACTAACTAAGCTCCGCTCTTCACAAGAGCACAGAAGAGCGGAGAGTAACATGAGCGGGCTTGAGAAAAAGAAACTGTGCCACAGGAATTACAAAAAAAATAACATACAAGCGAAATATCGAAAGGAGTTCAGCGCTACAAACACGTAGGATATGAATAAAATGTTACTATGTCAAATATATATATATAATGGATATCTCTCAGGTGTGGTAGACAAATATCCTATCTTTCACACCGGTTCTACGTAAACTGATTTAGGACAAAGTCAGGTGGATATATAAGTACAAGTATTATTGTGCAATGAAGTGGTGGTAGTCAGTAGAAGTCAATAGAAAAAACTGCAACGATGGTACTGGGGGATAAGTAGTATACCCTTACCAGAGGGTACCTCAATCATATGAGGTAATGTCAGCGCGTCTGCTTTAATTCTCTCCGGTGTGTCTTGGATTTTCCTCCTGTGTGTGAAGAGATCAAGGTCTTTAATTTCTTGCCGACTTGTGTATGGTGCTTTCAACCTAGGAACTTCCTGGTCTTTGGTATCGCTGGCTTGGTGTCTCCTCGTAGTATGGTGGTTCAGTCTGGAACCACCATACTACGAGGAGACACCAAGCCAGCGATACCAAAGACCAGGAAGTTCCTAGGTTGAAAGCACCATACACAAGTCGGCACGAAATTAAAGACCTTGATCTCTTCACACACAGGAGGAAAATCCAAGACAGACCGGAGAGAATTAAAGCAGACGCGCTGACATTACCTCATATGATTGAGGTACCCTCTGGTAAGGGTATACTACTTATCCCCCAGTACCATTGTTGCAGTTTTTTCTATTGACTTCTACTGACTACCACCACTTCATTGCACAATAATACTTGTACTTATATATCCACCTGACTTTGTCCTAAATCAGTTTACGTAGAACCGGTGTGAAAGATAGGATATTCGTCTACCACACCTGAGAGATATCCATTATATATATATATTTGACATAGTAACATTTTATTCATATCCTACGTGTTTGTAGCGCTGAACTCCTTTCGATATTTCGCTTGTATGTTATTTTCTCTGTCAGTGTCAGGGGTACACTGAATCGTATATGTTCAAGCAGCTCAATACCTACACCCATTAAGCTTACAGGGAACATATATATCCCACATTGATATACCTCACAGATAGGTGCAGAAATTTATATACATATTCTCATTAAAACATAACCTATCTTTCGGTGGAACAACTGAGCGCTGATCATTCCTTTATATATCTCACAGGAATTACAAGCACGTGTTTCTAACAGCTGAAACCGAAAGTAAAAGGGAAAAAAGGATTTAAATCAGAGCTGTATAAAGAAGGGGGAAATATTAAAAACCCCTTAATAACCCTTCAGCCAGTGTCAAATAAAGGAAAACTCCAAGCATAGCTTTTCATTAACCCGTTAAAGGGACATGAAACCCAAAATTTTTCTTTCATGATTCAGATAGAGAATCCAATTTCAAACAACTTTCCAATTTACTTCAATTATTTAATTTGCTTCTTTCTCTTGTTATCCTTTGCTGAAATGTTTATCTAGGCAAGTTCACGTGCAGCAGAGAACCTAGGTTCTAGCTGATGATTGGTGGCTGCATATATAAACGGATGGTCATTGGCTCACCCATGTGTTCAGAAACCAGTAGTGCATTGCTGCTCCTTCAACAAATGATACCAAGAGAATAAAACAGATTAGATAATAGAAGTCAATTAGAAAGTTGTTTAAAATTGTATTCTCTATCTGAATCATGAACGAAAATGTTTGGGTTTCATGTCCCTTTAAGTCTCTCACAGTCACAGAAAACATACAAAGAGCCTGCAAAAACTGCTCATTAATGTACCCTCAATAAAAAAAAAGGATCGACTATGTCCCAAAATAGATCCATTTGAGGGTTATCCTCTAAAGTGCTGTCCTTTAGTACCTAGAAGGCAAAGGCACTTACCTGTGGATCCAGCTGCAGGGCAGACAACAGCTACTTAGGTGTGACAGGCACTCCACTCCCTGTCAGGGACCTGTAGGAAAAGAAATAACAGAGTAACCAACCCTGGCTTTCTGCAAAGGGGAAGCAAAGGTGTTAGAAGTAAAGCAAAGACTACCTAGCCGCCTTCTAACTGCTAAAAGCCACCACTACTCTTACTAAAGAGATTGACGTGGACACAGCTAAACCTCAATCCTTGCTTGCAGGGAAAGTACCCATTAAAGGATTAAATCTTTGCAAACACTCATTTTTGCCATCCTCCCGATCACAGAGGCAAAGAATGACTGGGGGTTATGGGTAAGGGAAGTGACACTTAACAGCTCTGCTGGGGTGCTCTTTGCCTCCTCCTGCTGGCCAGGAGTTCAATTCCCACTAGTAATTGGAATGAAGTCGTGGACTCTCCATGCCATAGGAAAGAAATTTATACTTGGATGCTTTCCTTCCTGAGATGTGCAATGAGAAAGATTAGAACTTTAATAAACATCCATGGTGAGGTGGACAATCTGAAGAGCAGATACCTTCCATGAGCTATTAAGTGATGTATCCACTGCACTCTCCGCACACAACTAGCTGCCACTAGTCCTTTAGCACTAAGCTTACTAAGGTCCGCTGTTTCAGCTAAGAAACAAAACACAGGAGATTTTACCACTGAGTCGAGTAAGACCAGATACCATATGCATCATAGGAAATCTTTTTCTAGGTCAGTTAAAAGGGACAGTCAACACCAAAATTGTTATTGTTTAAAAAGATAGATAACGCCTTTACCACCTATTCCCCAGTTTTGCACAACCAACACTGTTATATTAATAATGCAAACTACTCAGCACACCAAATGGATACAGAAAGAAATGTAAGGATATTTAATGCTATCATACATACAAATATGCAGATATAGTGGGAGGAACCTAGCCTATCCTCATTCAGACTTGCATACAGCACATACACGCTGCAAACAAACGCACCACACCAATTTCCCTTAGGCGTCCCTAAGGAAAAGCAAAAATAAGCGTCTGTTCGAAACAGTTCACAGTTCAAATGTAGCATAAAGGCTAAAAAAGATACTTTGTAATCCACCTATAGTAAAACGACCTAGCAACAGGGCTCTGTCATACACATTGTATCTGTGGGGTGTGAGCCCCAGGAGGAGAGAATTGCCCTAGACACACGGTACTTGATACTTGAACAGCTAGGTATTGAACTTTATAATAAGCTTCAATCAAGCTAGGTGTATCGTTTTACTATAGGTGGATTACAAAGTATCGTTTTTAGCCCTTGCGCTACAGTTGAACTGTGAACTGTTTGGAACAGACGCTTATTTTTGCTTTTCCTTAGGGACGCCTAAGGGAAATTGGTGTGGCGCGTTTGTTTGCAGCGTGTATGTGCTGTATGCAAGTCTGAATGAGGATAGGCTAGGTTCCTCTCACTGTATCTGCATATTTGTATGTATGATAGCATTAAATATCATTACATTTTTTTCTATATCCATTTGGTGTGCTGAGTATTTTGTATTATTTGTATTTGTGGGTACGCAGGAGATACCTTGTGCATCCTTTTGATATTAGGTTGTAATTATTGTTATTCTTATAATATTTAAGTAGTGCTGTTACTTTTTGTGTATTTTGATTGTTATATTAATAAACTTAATAACCTTTAAACCTCTAAAGTTCTGCCTGTTTCTAACCACTAAAGACAGCCTCTTAATCACATGCTTTTTTATTTGCTTTTGACAACAGGGGAGTGCTAGTTCATGTGAGCCATATAGATAACATTTTGCTCATGCCCGTGGGTTGTAGCAGACACTGCACTAATTGTATAAAATAAAAGTCAACAATTAATAAATAAGTCATGTGATCGGGGGCTTACAGAAAAAGCTTAGATACAAGGTAATCACATAGGTAAAAAGTATACTAATATAACAGTGTTGGTTACGCAAAATTGGGGGATGGGTAATAAAGGGATTATCTATCTTTTTAAACAATAACACATTTGAGTTGACTGTCGCTTTAAAAGACACTGCAGCTTTTATAGTGGACATTAAATATACTGAGAATTGCAACAGTAAAGCTACTGGTATACTAAATATATATATATATATATATATATATATATATATATATATATATATATATATATAACAGAATTTATGCTTACCTGATAAATTACTTTCTCTTACGGTGTATTAAGTCCACGGATTCATCCTTACTTGTGGGATATTCTCAATCCCTACAGGAAGTGGCAAAGAGAGCACACTGCAGAGCTGTCCATATAGCTCCCCTCAGGCTCCGCCCCCCAGTCATTCGACCGACGGATAGGAGAAAAACATAATTTATGTAAGAACTTACCTGATAAATTCATTTCTTTCATATTAGCAAGAGTCCATGAGCTAGTGACGTATGGGATATACATTCCTACCAGGAGGGGCAAAATTTCCCAAACCTCAAAATGCCTATAAATACACCCCTCACCACACCCACAAATCAGTTTAACGAATAGCCAAGAAGTGGGGTGATAAGAAAAAAGTGCGAAAGCATAAAAAAAAATAAAGGAATTGGAATAATTGTGCTTTATACAAAAAAAATCATAACCACCACAAAAAAGGGTGGGCCTCATGGACTCTTGCTTATATGAAAGAAATGAATTTATCAGGTAAGTTCTTACATAAATTATGTTTTCTTTCATGTAATTAGCAAGAGTCCATGAGCTAGTGACGTATGGGATAATGAATACCCAAGATGTGGATCTTCCACGCAAGAGTCACTAGAGAGGGAGGGATAAAATAAAGACAGCCAATTCCGCTGAAAAATAATCCACACCCCAAACAAAGTTTAAATCTTATAATGAAAAAAACTGAAATTATAAGCAGAAGAATCAAACAAACAGCTGCCTGAAGTACTTTTCTACCAAAGACTGCTTCAGAAGAAGAAAACCCATCAAAATGGTAGAATTTAGTAAAAGTATGCAAAGAAGACCAAGTTGCTGCTTTGCAAATCTGATCAACCGAAGCTTCATTCCTAAATGCCCAGGAAGTAGAGACTGACCTAGTCGAATGAGCTGTAAAACTTTGAGACGGAGTTCTACCCGACTCAACATAAGCATGATCAATCAAAGACTTTAACCAAGATGCCAAAGAAATGGCAGAGGCCTTCTGACCTTTCCTAGAACCAGAAAAGATAACAAATAGACTAGAAGTCTTTCGGAAATCTTTAGTAGCTTCAACATAATATTTCAAAGCTCTAACTACATCCAAAGAATTCAACGATCTTTCCTTAGAGTTCTTAGGATTAGGACACAATGAAGGAACCACAATTTCTCTACTAATGTTGTTAGAATTCACAACCTTAGGTAAAAATTTAAATGAAGTTCGCAAAACCGCCTTATCTTGATGAAAAATCAGAAAAGGAGACTCACAAGAAAGAGCAGATAATTCAGAAACTCTTCTAGCAGAAGAGATGGCCAAAAGAAACAAAACTTTCCAAGAAAGTAATTTAATATCCAGCGAATGCATAGGTTCAAACGGAGGAGCTTGAAGAGCCCCCAGAACCAAATTCAAACTCCAAGGAGGAGAAATTGACTTAATGACAGGTTTTATATGAACCAAAGCCTGTACAAAACAATGAATATCAGGAAGATTAGCAATCTTTCTGTGAAAAAGAACAGAAAGAGCAAAGATTTGTCCTTTCAAGGAACTTGCAGATAAACCTTTATCCAAACCATCCTGAAGAAACTGTAAAATTCTAGGAATTCTAAAAGAATGCCAAGAAAAATGATGAGAAGAACACCAAGAAATGTAAGTCTTCCAGACTCGATAATATATCTTCCTAGACACAGATTTTCGAGCCTGTAACATAGTATTAATTACGGAGTCAGAGAAACCTCTATGACTGAGAATCAAGCGTTCAATCTCCAAACCTTCAAATTTAAGGATTTGAGATCCTGATGGAAAAAAGGACCTTGCGATAGAAGGTCTGGTCTTAACGGAAGAGTCCACGGTTGGCAAGTAGCCATTCGAACAAGATCCGCATACCAAAACCTGTGAGGCCATGCTGGAGCCACCAGCAGAACAAACGAACGCTCCTTTAGAATCTTGGAAATCACTCTTGGAAGAAATACTTCTGGGTGAAGAGACCATTCGCCCGGATGTAATGTTTGGTGACTGAGATAATCCGCTTCCCAATTGTCTATACCTGGGATGTGAACCGCAGAAATTAGACAGGAGCTGGATTCCGCCCATACAAGTATTCGAGATACTTCTTTCATAGCCAGAGGACTGTGAGTCCCTCCTTGATGATTGACATATGCCACAGTTGTGACATTGTCCGTCTGAAAACAAATGAACGACTCTCTCTTTAGAAGAGGCCACGACTGAAGAGCTCTGAAAATCGCATGGAGTTCCAAAATGTTGATTGGTAATCTCGCCTCCTGAGATTCCCAAACCCCCTGCGCTGTCAGAGACCCCCATACAGCTCCCCAACCTGTCAGACTTGCATCTGTTGAGATCACAGTCCAGGTCGGAAGAACAAAAGAAGCCCCCTGAACTAAACGATGGTGGTCTGTCCACCACGTCAGAGTGTCGTACATTCGGTTTTAAAGATATTAATTGTGATATCTTTGAATAATCCCTGCACCACTGGTTCAGCATACAGAGCTGAAGAGGTCGCATGTGAAAACGAGCAAAGGGGATCGCGTCCGATGCAGCAGTCATAAGACATAGAATTTCCATGCATAAGGCTACCGAAGGGAATGATTGAGACTGAAGGTTTTGACAAGCTGAAACCAATTTCAGACGTCTCTTGTCTGTCAACGACAGAGTCATGGACACTGAATCTATCTGGAAACCTAAAAAGGTTACCCTTGTCCGAGGAATCAATGAACTCTTTGGTAAATTGATCCTCCAACCATGTTCTCGAAGAAACGATACAAGTCGATTTGTATGAGATTCTGCTAAATGTGAAGACTGAGCAAGTACCAAGATATCGTCCAAATACGGAAATACCACAATACCCTGTTCACTGATTACAGATAGTAGGGCACCGAGAACCTTTGTAAAAATCCTTGGAGCTGTAGCTAGGCCAAACGGCAGAGCCACAAACTGGTAATGCTTGTCTAGAAAAGAGAATCTCAGAAACTGATAGTGATCTGGATGAATCGGAATATGCAGATATGCATCTTGTAAATCTATTGTGGACATATAATGCCCTTGCTGAACAAAAGGCAGAATAGTCCTTATAGTTACCATTTTGAATGTTGGTATTCTTACATAACGATTCAATATTTTTAAATCCAGAACTGGTCTGAAGGAATCTTCCATCTTTGGTACAATGAATAGGTTTGAGTAAAACCCCAGACCCTGTTCCAGAACTGGAACTGGCACAATTACTCCAGCCAACTCTAGATCTGAAACACATTTCAGAAATGCTTGAGCCTTCATTGGATTTATTGGAACACGAGAAAGAAAAAATCTTCTTGCAGGAGGCCTTATCTTGAAGCCTATTCTGTACCCTTGTGAAACAATGTTCTGAATTCAAAGATTGTGAATCGAATTGATCCAAATTTCTTTGAAAAATCGTAATCTACCCCCTACCAGCGAGGCTGGAATGAGGGCCGCAACTTCATGTGGACTTGGGAGCTGGCTTTGGCTTTCTAAAAGGCTTGGATTTATTCCAGACTGGAGATGTTTCCAAACTGATACCGTTCCTGTAGGGGAAGGATCAGGCTTTTGTTCCTTATTGTGACGAAAGGAACGAAAACGATTAGCAGCCCTATATTTACCTTTAGATTTTTAATCCTGTGGTAAAAAAGTTCCTTTCCCCCCCAGTAACAGTTGAAATAATAGAATCCAACTGTGAACCAAACAATTTATTACCTTGGAAAGAAAGGGAAAGCAAAGTTGACTTAGAAGACATATCAGCATTCCAAGTTTTAAGCCATAAAGCTCTTCTAGCTAAAATAGCTAAAGACATATACCTGACATCAACCCTAATGATATCAAAGATGGCATCACAAATAAAGTTATTAGCATGTTGAAGAAGATTAACAATGCTATGAGTATTATGATCTGTTACTTGTTGTGCTAAAGCCTCCAACCAGAAAGTTGAAGCTGCAGCAACATCCGCCAAAGATATAGCACGCCTAAGAAGATTACCTGAACATAAGTAAGCTTTTCTTAGAAAGGATTCAATTTTTCTATCTAAAGGATCCTTAAAGGAAGTACTATCTGCCGAAGGAATAGTAGTACGTTTAGCAAGAGTAGAGATAGCCCCATCAACCTTAGGGATTTTGTCCCAAAACTCTAATCTGTCAGATGGCACAGGATATAATTTCTTAAACCGTTTGGAAGGATTAAATGAATTACCCAGATTATTCCATTCCCTAGAAATTACTTCAGAAATAGCATCAGGGACGGGAAAAACCTCCGGAATAACTACAGGAGGTTTAAAAACCGTATTTAAATGTTTAGCTTTAGTATCAAGAGGACCAGATTCCTCTATTTCTAATGCAATTAGGACTTCTTTAAGTAAAGAACGAATAAATTCCAATTTAAATAAATATGAAGATTTATCAGTATCAATCTCTGAAATAGAATCCTCTGAACCAGAAAAATCATCATCAGAAACAGAATCAGAATGATGATGTTCATTTAAAAATTCATCTGGAAAATGAGAAGTTTTAAAAGACCTTTTACGTTTACTGGAAGGAGGAATAACAGACATAGCCTTCCTAATAGACTTAGAAACAAAATCTCTTATGTTAACAGGAACACCCTGAGTATTAGATGTTGATGGAACAGCAACAGGTAATGGAACATTACTAAAGGAAATATTATCTGCATTAGCAAGTTTGTCATGACATTCATCACAAACAACAGCCGGAGGAACAGTTACCACAAGTTTACAACACATACACTTAACTTTGGTAGATCCAGCATCAGGCAGCGATTTTCCAGAAGTAGCTTCTGATTCAGGGTCAATCTGAGACATCTTGCAATATGTAACAGAAAAAAACATAATTTATGCTTACCTGATAAATTTATTTATCTTGTAGTGTGTTCAGTCCACTGGTCATCCATTACTTATGGGATATATTCTCCTTCCCAACAGGAAGTTGCAAGAGGATCACCCAAGCAGAGCTGCTATATAGCTCTACCCCTCACATGTCATATCCAGTCATTCGACCGAAACAAGACGAGAAAGGAGAAACTATAGGGTGCAGTGGTGACTGGACTGAACACACTACAAGAGAAATAAATTTATCAGGTAAGCATAAATTATGTTTTCTCTTGTTAAGTGTGTTCAGTCCAAGGGTCATCCATTACTTATGGGATACCAATACCAAAGCTAAAGTACACGGATGATGGGAGGGACAAGGCAGGAACATTAAACAGAAGGAACCACTGCCTGTAGAACCTTTCTCCCAAAAACAGCCTCCGAAGAAGCAAAAGTGTCAAATTTGTAAAATTTTGAAAAGGTATAAAGTGAAGACCAAGTTGCAGCCTTGCAAATCTGTTCAACAGAGGCCTCATTCTTAAAGGCCCAGGTGGAAGCCACAGCTCTAGTGGAATGAGCTGTAATTCTTTCAGGGGGCTGCTGTCCAGCAGTCTCATAGGCTAAACGTATTATGCTACGAAGCCAAAAAGAGAGAGAGGTGGCCGAAGCCTTTTGACCTCTCCTCTGTCCAGAATAAACGACAAACAGAGAAGAAGTTTGCCGAAAATCATTAGTTGCCTATAAGTAGAACTTCAGGGCACGGACTACGTCCAGATTATACAAAAGACGTTCCTTCTTTGAAGAAGGGTTAGGAAATAATGATGGAACAACAATCTCCTGATTGATATTCCTATTAGAAACAACCTTAGGTAAAAATCCAGGTTTAGTACGCAAAACTACCTTGTCTGAATGAAAAATCAGATAAGGAGAATCGCAATGTAAGGCAGATAACTCAGAGACTCTTCGAGCCGAGGAAATAGCCATCAAAAACAGAACTTTCCAAGATAAAAGCTTAATATCAATGGAATGAAGGGGTTCAAACGGAACACCCTGAAGAACTTTAAGAACCAAGTTTAAGCTCCACGGAGGAGCAACAGTTTTAAACACAGGCTTAATCCTAGCCAAAGCCTGACAAAAAGCCTGAACGTCTGGATTCTCTGCCAGACGTTTGTGTAAAAGAATAGACAGAGCAGAAATCTGTCCCTTTAACGAACTAGCGGATAAACCCTTTTCTAAACCCTCTTGTAGAAAAGACAATATCCTAGGAATCCTAACCTTACTCCATGAGTAACTCTTGGATTCACACCAATGTAAATATTTACGCCATATCTTATGGTAAATTTTTCTGGTAACCGGTTTCCGAGCCTGTATCAATGTATCAATAACCGACTTCGAGAAACCACGCTTTGAGAGAATCAAGCGTTCAATCTCCATGCAGTCAGCCTCAGAGAAATTAGGCTTGGATGGTTGAAAGGACCCTGAAGTAGAAGGTCCTGCCTCAGAGGCAGAGACCATGGTGGACAGGACGACATGTCCACTAGGTCTGCATACCAGGTCCTGCGTGGCCACGCAGGCGCTATCAGAATCACCGATGCTCTCTCCTGTTTGATCCTGGCAATCAGACGAGGCAGCAACGGAAACGGTGGGAACACATAAGCCATGTTGAAAATCCAAGGGGCTGCTAGTGCATCTACCAGCACCGCTCCCGGGTCCCTGGACCTGGATCCGTAACAAGGAAGCTTGGCGTTCTGGCGAGAAGCCATGAGATCCAGTTCCGGTTCGCCCCAACAAAGAATCAGTTGAGCAAATACCTCTGGGTGAAGTTCCCACTCCCCCGGGTGAAAGGTCTGGCGGCTTAGAAAGTCCGCCTCCCAGTTCTCCACGCCTGGGATGTAGATCGCTGACAGATGGCAAGAGTGAGACTCTGCCCAGCGAATTATCTTTGAGACTTCTAACATCGCTAGGGAACTCCTGGTTCCCCCTTGATGATTGATGTAAGCCACAGTCGTGATGTTGTCCGACTGAAATCTGATGAACCTCAGTGTTGTTAACTGAGGCCAAGCTAGAAGAGCATTGAATATCGCTCTTAATTCCAGAATGTTTATTGGAAGGAGTTTCTCCTCCTGAGTCCATGATCCCTGAGCCTTCAGGGAATTCCAGACTGCGCCCCAGCCTAGAAGGCTGGCATCTGTTGTTACAATCGTCCAATCTGGTCTGCGAAAAGTCATTCCCTTGGACAGATGAATCCGAGACAACCACCAGAGAAGAGAATCTCTGGTCTCCTGGTCCAGATTTAGTAAAGGGGACAGATCAGAGTAATCCCCATTCCACTGACTCAGCATGCATAATTGCAGCAGTCTGAGATGCAGGCGCGCAAATGGCACTATGTCCATTGCCGCGACCATTAAGCCGATTACTTCCATGCACTGAGCTACTGATGGGCTTGGAATGGAATGAAGGACACGGCAAGCATTTAGGATTTTTGATAACCTGGACTCCGTCAGGTAAATCTTCATCTCTACAGAATCTATAAGAGTCCCTAGAAAGGGAACCCTTGTGAGTGGTAACAGAGAACTCTTTTCCATGTTCACTTTCCACCCATGCGACCTCAGAAATGCTAGAACTATCTCTGTATGAGACTTTGCATTTTGAAAACTTGACGCTTGTATCAGAATGTCGTCTAAGTACGGAGCCACCGCTATGCCTCGCGGTCTTAGTACCGCCAGAAGCGAGCCCAGAACCTTTGTAAAAATTCTCGGGGCCGTAGCTAACCCGAAGGGAAGAGCTACAAACTGGTAATGCCTGTCTAGAAAGGCAAACCTTAGGTACCGATAATGATCTTTGTGAATCGGTATGTGAAGGTAGGCATCCTTTAAGTCCACTGTGGTCATATACTGACCCTCTTGGATCATGGGTAGGATGGTTCGAATAGTCTCCATTTTGAATGATGGAACTCTTAGGAATTTGTTTAAGATCTTTAGGTCCAAGATTGGTCTGAAGGTTAACTCTTTCTTGGGAACCACAAACGGATTTGAGTAAAATCCTTGCCCTTGTTCCGTCAGCGGAACTGGGTGGATCACCCCCATTACTAGGAGGTCTTGTACACAGTGAAGAAAAGCCTCTTTCTTTATTTGGTTTGCTGATAACCTTGAAAGATGAAATCTCCCTTGTGGAGGAGAAGCTTTGAAGTCCAGAAGGTATCCCTGAGATATAATCTCCAACGCCCAGGGATCCTGGACATCTCTTGCCCAAGCCTGGGCGAAGAGAGAAAGTCTGCCCCCCACTAGATACGTTTCCGGATAGGGGGCCCTCTCTTCATGCTGTCTTAGGGGCAGAAGTAGGCTTTCTGGCCTGCTTGCCCTTGTTCCAGGACTGGTTGCTTTTCCAACCCTGTCTGTAACGAGCAGCAGTTCCTTCCTGTTTTGGAGCGGAGGAAGTTGATGCTGCTCCTGCCTTGAAATTACGAAAGCCACGAAAACTAGACTGTTTGGCCTTTGATTTGGCCCTGTCCTGAGGAAGGGTGTGACCCTTACCTCCAGTAATGTCAGCAATAATCTCCTTCAAGCCGGGCCCGAATAAGGTTTGCCCTTTGAAAGGAATATTAAGCAATTTAGAGGTTACATCTGCTGACCAGGATTTAAGCCATAGCGCTCTGCGCGCCTGAATGGCGAATTCGGAGTTCTTAGCCGTTAGTTTGGTTAAATGCACAACGGCATCCGAAACAAATGCATTAGCTAGCTTAAGGGCTTTAAGCTTGTTCAAAGTCTCATCCAATGGTGCTGTGCGAATAGCCTCTTCCAGAGACTCAAACCAGAAAGCCGCTGCAGCAGTGACGGGCGCAATGCATGCAAGGGGCTGTAAGATAAAACCTTGTTGAACAAACATTTTCTTAAGGTAACCTTCTAATTTTTTATCCATTGGATCTGAGAAAGCACAACTATCCTCCACCGGAATAGTGGTACGCTTGGCTAAAGTAGAAACTGCTCCCTCCACCTTAGGGACCGTCTGCCATAAGTCTCGTGTGGTGGCGTCTATTGGTAACATTTTTTCTAAATATCGGAGGAGGGGAAAAAGGCACACCGGGTTTATCCCACTCCTTGTTAATAATCTCTGTAAGCCTTTTAGGTATAGGAAAAACGTCAGTACACACCGGTACCGCATAGTATTTATCCAGCCTACATAATTTCTCTGGGATTGCAACCGTGTCGCAATCATTCAGAGCCGCTAATACCTCCCCTAGTAATACACGGAGGTTCTCAAGCTTAAATTTAAAATTTGAAATGTCTGAATCTGGTCTCCCTGGATCAGATCCGTCACCCACAGAATGAAGCTCTCCATCCTCATGTTCTGCAAATTGTGACGCAGTGTCAGACATGGCCCTCATATCATCAGCGCGCTCTGTCCTTAACCCAGAGCTATCGCGCTTGCCTCTTAACTCAGGCAAATTAGATAAAACTTCTTTCATAACATTAGCCATATCTTGTAAAGTGATTTGTAAGTGCCTTGATGTGCTTGGCGCCACAATCTCACGCACATCCTGAGCGGGAG
This sequence comes from Bombina bombina, assembly GCF_027579735.1. Lineage (NCBI taxonomy): Eukaryota > Metazoa > Chordata > Amphibia > Anura > Bombinatoridae > Bombina > Bombina bombina. The sequence goes on from NC_069507.1 coordinate 106,150,329, forward strand.
GCAAAGGTACTGACACGTGAGGAGAGTTAGGCGGCATAACTTCCCCCTCGTTGTCTGGTGATAATTTCTTTACCGGTAAAGACAGACTTTTATTTAAAGTAACATCAATACAATTGGTACACATATTTCTATTGGGCTCCACATTGGCCTTTAAACATAATGAGCAAGCAGATTCATCTGTGTCAGACATGTTTAAACAGACTAGCAATGAAGCTATCAAGCTTGGAAAGTTTACAAGCAATATAAAAAAACGCTGCAGCGCTTTTAAAAACACAAAAAAAACTGTCACAGTTGAAATAACAACGAACTAATACGGTTATAGCAACCAATTTTAAACAGTAAATGTATGAAATTAGCAGAGGATTGCACCCATTAGCAAAAGGATGATTAACCCCTCAATACCCAAAACGGATAATCAATTTAAGATTTAACGCTTTTCTCACAGTCAAACACACTGTCACAGGTCTGCTGTGACTGATTACCTCCCTCAAAAATGAATTTTGAAGACCCCTGAGCTCCCTGGAGACGTCCTGGATCAAAGAGGAAGAAGCAGGAAGACTGTGCTAGAATTTTAACTGCGCAACAAGGCGCTAAAAAAAGGTCCCTCCCACTCATATCACAACAGTGGGAGACCTGATATAACGGTGTCTATGCAGAAATATACGTTAGCCATGTGGAAAAAAATCATGCCCAAAAAGATTTATCACCAAAGTACCTCACAAAACGAATAACATGCCAGTAAACGTTTTTTTAAAAAAAAAAAAACTTTCCAGTGTTATGCAAAGTTATCACTAAGCCTGCTACCAGTCGCTTCTACTGCAGTTAAGGCTCATACATTTATTTCAGTACTAACAGTATTTAAAGTTAAATTCTAGTCCCTAGAAAATAACTCAACTGCGCATACATTTATCAGCCTGATACCAGTCGCTACTACTGCATTAAAGGCTGTACTTACATCATATGGGTAACAGCAGTGTTTTCATAGTCAATTCCATTCCTAGAAAATATTTTACTGCACATACCTCATTTGCGGGGGACCCCGCATGCTATTCCCTTCTCCGAAGATACCCCACTCCTCAGAATGTGCGAGAACAGCCAGTGGATCTTAGTTACGTCTGCTAAGATCATAGAAAAAACGCAGGCAGATTCTTCTTCTAACAGCACACTACGAGAGAACAAACAGCACACTACGGTGCTATTTTAAAATAATAAACTTTTGATTGAAGAATGTTACTCCTATCTCCTCTCACAACCTCCTTTGTTGAGACTTGCAAGAGAATGACTGGATATGACATGTGAGGGGAGGAGCTATATAGCAGCTCTGCTTGGGTGATCCTCTTGCAACTTCCTGTTGGGAAGGAGAATATATCCCATAAGTAATGGATGACCCGTAGACTGAACACACTTAACAAGAGAAACAACATATAAAGCAAAATTGATCAAATTCCTTAAATGACAGTTTCAGGAATGGGAAAAAATGCCAATGAACAAGCTTCTAGCAACCAGAAGCAAATAAACAATGAGACTTAAATAATGTGGAGACAAAATTGACGCCCATATTTTTTAGCGCCAAAAAAGACGCCCACATTATTTGGCGCCTAAATGCTTTTGGCGCCAAAAATGACGCCACATCCGGTGACGCCGACATTTTGTGCGCAAAAACGTCAAAAAAAAAAGTATGACGCCGGAAATGACAAAGAAAATTTTGGCGCCAAAAAAGTCCGCGCCAAGAATGACGCAATAAAATGAAGCATTTTCAGCCCCCGCGAGCCTAACAGCCCACAGGAAAAAAAGTCAAATTTTAAGGTAAGAAAAATTGATTATTCATATGCATTATCCCAAATAATGAAACTGACTGTCTGAAATAAGGAATATCGAACATCCTGAATCAAGGCAAATAAATGTTTAAACACATATATTTAGAACTTTATATAAAAGTGCCCAACCATAGCTTAGAGTGTCACAAAAATAAGACTTACTTACCCCAGGACACTCATCTACATGTAGTAGAAAGCCAAACCAGTACTGAAACGAGAATCAGTAGAGGTAATGGTATATATAAGAGTATATCGTCGATCTGAAAAGGGAGGTAAGAGATGAATCTCTACGACCGATAACAGAGAACCTATGAAATAGACCCCGTAGAAGGAGATCATTGAATTCAAATAGGCAATACTCTCTTCACATCCCTCTGACATTCACTGCACACTGAGAGGAAAACCGGGCTCCAGCCTGCTGCGAAGCGCATATCAACGAAGAATCTAGCACAAACTTACTTCACCACCTCCACGGGAGGCAAAGTTTGTAAAAACTGATTTGTGGGTGTGGTGAGGGGTGTATTTATAGGCATTTTGAGGTTTGGGAAACTTTGCCCCTCCTGGTAGGAATGTATATGCCATACGTCACTAGCTCATGGACTCTTGCTAATTACATGAAAGAAAAGGAGAAACCATAGGGTGCAGTGGTGACTGTAGTTTTTCAAAAATAAATTTGAACCTGACTTAATTGCCAGGGCGGGCCGTGGACTGGATACACCGTAAGAGAAAGTAATTTATCAGGTAAGCATAAAACATAATTTATGCTTACCTGATAAATGTATTTCTCTTGTAGTGTATTCAGTCCACGGTCATCATTACTTATGGGAATATATTCCCTTCCCAACAGGAAGTTGCAAGAGGATCACCCAAGCAGAGCTGCTATATAGCTCCTCCCCTCACATGTCATATTCAGTCATTCGACCGACACTAGATGAGAAAGGAGAAACTATAGGGTGCAGTGGTGACTGGAGTATTAATTAAAATTTAGAACTGCCTTAAAAAGACAGGGCGGGCCGTGGACTGAATACACTACAAGAGAAATAAATTTATCAGGTAAGCATAAATTATGTTTTCTCTTGTTAAGTGTATTCAGTCCACGGGTCATCATTACTTATGGGATTCCAATACCAAAGCTAAAGTACACGGATGATGGGAGGGACAAGGCAGGAACTTAAACAGAAGGAACCACTGCCTGTAGAACCTTTCTCCCAAAAACAGCCTCCGAAGAAGCAAAAGTGTCAAATTTGTAAAATTTTGAAAAGGTGTGAAGCGAAAACCAAGTCGCCGCCTTGCAAATCTGTTCAACAGAGGCCTCATTCTTAAAGGCCCAGGTGGAAGCCACAGCTCTAGTGGAATGAGCTGTAATTCTTTCAGGGGGCTGCTGTCCAGCAGTCTCATAGGCTAAACGTATTACGCTACGAAGCCAAAAGGAGAGAGAGGTTGCCGAAGCTTTTTGACCTCTCCTCTGTCCAGAGTAAACGACAAACAGGGAAGAAGTTTGACGAAAATCTTTAGTTGCCTGTAAATAGAATTTCAGGGCACGGACTACGTCCAAATTATGCAAAAGTCGTTTTTCTTTGAAAAAGGATTAGGAGATAATGAAGGAACAACAATCTCTTGATTGATATTCCTGTTAGAAACTACCTTAGGTAAAAACCCAGGTTTAGTACGTAGAACTAGCTTGTCTGAATGGAAAATCAGGTAAGGAGAATCACAATGTAAGGCAGATAACTCTGAGACTCTTCGAGCCGAGGAAATAGCCATCAAAAACAGAACTTTCCAAGATAAAAGTTTAATATCAATGGAATGAAGGGGTTCAAACGGAACTCCTTGAATAACTTTAAGAACCAAGTTTAAGCTCCACGGGGGAGCAACAGTTTTAAACACAGGCTTAATCCTAGCCAAAGCCTGACAAAAAGCCTGGACGTCTGGAACTTCTGCCAGACGCTTGTGCAAAAGAATAGACAGAGCAGAGATCTGTCCCTTTAATGAACTAGCTGATAAGCCCTTTTCCAAAACCTCTTGGAGAAAGGACAATATCCTAGGAATCCTAACCTTACTCCATGAGTAACTCTTGGATTCGCACCAATACAGGTATTTACGCCATATCTTATGGTAGATTTTCCTGGTAACAGGCTTTCGTGCCTGTATTAAGGTATCAATAACTGACTCTGAGAAGCCACGCTTTGATAGGATCAAGCGTTCAATCTCCATGCAGTCAGTCTCAGAGAAATTAGATTTGGATGATTGAAAGGACCTTGCATTAGAAGGTCTTGCCTCAGAGGTAGAGTCCATGGTGGACAGGACGACATGTCCACTAGGTCTGCATACCAGGTCCTGCGTGGCCACGCAGGCGCTATCAGAATCACTGATGCTCTCTCCTGTTTGATCATGGCAATCAGTCGAGGGAGCAGAGGAAACGGTGGAAACACATAAGCCAGGTTGAAGAACCAAGGAGCTGCTAGAGCAATAAAGAAAAACGCTACTGTGCCTTTAAGAAGCACCAAAAACTGTCACTGTTGAAATAACAAAGAACCAAATCAGTTATAGCAACAAAATTTTCACAGTAAATGTATTAAGTTAGCAGAGCATTGCACCCACTTGCAAATTGATGAATAACCCCTTAATACCCATAGAAAACGGTTTTCTATAAGCAGTATAGAAAAAAACGTTTTTTAATACAGTCCAAACACCACTGTCACAGGTCTGCTGTGACTGATTACCTCCCTCAAAATGACTTTTGAAGTCCCTTAAGCTCTCTGGAGACGACCTGGTTCATGCAGGAAGAAGCAGGAAGATTAAGCCTAAATTTTTACCGCGTCAAAAAAACGCTAAAATAGGCCCCTCCTACTCAATATTACAACATAGGAAGTTTCAGTTAACTGTTTCTATGCAGAAAAAAACGGTCAGCCATGTGGAAAAAAAATTTCCCCCAATAAGTTTTATCACCAAAGTACCTCACAAAAGATTAAACATGCCAGTAAAATCGTTTTAAACCTCCTTTTGTTTAAGAAGTATAAATTTCTATTGATAAGCCTGATACCAGTCCTCCTACTGCATTTAAGGCTTATAACATCACTTCAGTATTAATAGCATTTTCTCAGTCAAGTTCCATTCCTCAGAAAATTACTTTACTGTATATATTTAAATCAGCCTGTTAACAGTCGCTTTCACTGTAATAAAGGCTTTACTTACATTACATTGGTATCAGCAGTATTTTCTTAGTCAATTCCATTCCTTAGAAAAATAATTTACTGCACATACCTCATTTGCAGGATTCCCCGCACGCTATTCCCTTTCTGAAAGTTACCCCACTCCTCAGAATGTGCGAGAACAGCCAGTGGATCTTAGTTACTTCTGCTAGGATCATAGAAAACGCAGGCAGATTCTTCTTCCAAACACTGCCTGAGAAATAAACAGCACACTACGGTGCCATTTAAAATAAACTTTTGATTGAAGAAATAAACTTAGTATAAAAACACCACAGACTTCTCACAACCTCCTATACTAGTTGAGTTGCAAGAGAATGACTGAATATGACATGTGAGGGGAGGAGCTATATAGCAGCTCTGCTTGGGTGATCCTCTTGCAACTTCCTGTTGGGAAGGGAATATATTCCCATAAGTAATGATGACCCGTGGACTGAATACACTAAAAAAGAAAAATTCTGTTTTCTCTTACATGGTGTATCCAGTCCACGGATTCATCCTTACTTGTGGGATACCAATACCAAAGCTTTAGGACACGGATGAAGGGAGGGAACAAGTCAGGTAACCTAAACAGAAGGCACCACTGCTTGTAAAACCTTTCTCCCAAAAATAGCCTCAGAAGAAGCAAAAGTATCGAATTTGTAAAATTTGGCAAATGTATGCAGTGAAGACCAAGTAGCTGCCTTACAAAACTGTTCAACAGAAGCCTCATTGTTGAAAATCCATGTGGAAGCCACAGCTCTGGTGGAATGAGCTGTAATTCGTTCAGGAGGCTGCTGTCCAGCAGTCTCATAAGCCAATCGGATGATGCTTTTCAGCCAGAAGGAAAGAGAGGTAGCAGTCGCTTTCTGACCTCTCCTCTTACCAGAATAGACAACAAACAAGGATGATGTTTGTCTGAAATCTTTAGTTGCATTTAAATAGAATTTTAACCTCTTAAGGAGATATGACGGAATTTTTCCGTCATAAAACAATTGAGCAAACTGAAAGCTGCGTCCATAAAGGGTTAAAGCACGAACCACATCAAGATTGTGTAACAGTCGTTCCTTCTTAGAAACTGGATTAGGGCACAGAGAAGGAACAATGATTTCCTGGTTAATATTCTTATTAGAAACCACCTTTGGAAGGAAACCAGGTTTGGTAAGCAAAACAACCTTATCTGCATGGAACACCAGATAGGGTGAATTACACTGCAAAGCAGACAATTCAGAAACTCTTCGAGCAGAAGAAATAGCTACCAAAAACAAAACTTTCCAAGATAATAACAATATCTAAGGAATGTAAAGGTTCAAACGGAACCCCTTGAACAACTGAAAGAACTAAATTTAGACTCCATGGAGGAGCCACAGGTTTGTAGACAGGCTTGATTCTAACTAGGGCCTGTGCAAACGCCTGAACGTCTGGTACAGCTGCCAGACGCTTGTGTAACAGGACAGACAGAGCAGATATCTGTCCTTTTAAGGAACTAGCTGACAAACCTTTCTCCAATCCTTCTTGGAGAAAAGACAATATCCTTGGAATCCTAATCTTACTCCACGAGTAACCCTTGGATTCACACCAACAAAGATATTTCCGCCATATCTTATGGTAAATTTTCCTGGTGACAGGCTTTCTGGCCTGGATCAGAGTATCTATAACTGATTCAGAGAACCCACGCTTAGCTAGAATTAAGCGTTCAATCTCCAAGCAGTCAGTTGCAGAGAAACTAGATTTGGATGCTTGAATGGACCTTGTATTAGAAGATCCTGCCTCGATGGCAGTTTCCATGGTGGAACCGATGACATGTCCACTAGGTCTGCATACCAAGTCCTGCGTGGCCACGCAGGCGCTATCAGAATTACCGAAGCCTTCTCCTGTTTGATTCTGGCTACTAGCCGAGGGAGAAGAGGAAACGGTGGAAAGACATAAGCTAGACTGAACGACCAAGGCGCTACTAAAGCATCTATCAATGCCGCCTTGGGATCCCTGGACCCGGATCCTTAAAGGGGAAGTTTGGTGTTCTGACGGGACGCCATCAGATCCAATTCTGGAATGCCCCATAGCTGGGTCAGCTGAGCAAAAACCTCCGGGTGGAGTTCCCACTCCCCCGGATGGAAAGTCTGACGACTCAGAAAATCCGCCTCCCAGTTGTCTACTCCTGGGATGTGAATTGCAGATAGATGGCAGGAGTGATCCTCCGCCCATTTGATGATCTTGGTTACTTACTTCATCGCTAGGGAACTCTTTGTTCCTCCCTGATGATTGATGTTCGCTACAGTCGTGATTATGTCCGACTGAAATCTGATGAATTTGGCCTTCGCTAGTTGAGGCCATGCCTGGAGCGTATTGAATATCACTCTCAGTTCCAAAATGTTTATCGGGAGAAGAGATTCTTCCCGAGACCATAGACCCTGAGGTTTCAGGGCGTCCCAGACCGCACCCCAGCCTAACAGACTGGCATCGGTCGTGACAATGATCCACTCCGGTCTGCGGAAGCTCATTCCCTGAGACAGGTGATCCTGAGACAACCACCAGAGAAGAGAGTCTCTGGTTTTCTGGTCCATTTGTATTTGAGGAGACAAATCTGCATAATCCCCATTCCACTGTTTGAGCATGCACAGTTGCAGTGGTCTTAAATGAATTCGGGCAAAAGGGACAACGTCCATTGCCGCAACCATTAAACCGATTACCTCCATGCACTGAGCCACAGAAGGCCGAGGAATGGAATGAAGAACTCGGCAAGTAGTTAAAAGTTTTGGAATCCAAAAGTAACAGAGATCTGAGCACTCAGGGCCAAAAGTAAAATCCAGAAATCTTTATTAAACAAAATATAAAAGCTGCATCAATGTGCAGGTAAGCAGGAATAGCAGTCCTGACGCGTTTCGCGCCCCCTAGTGGCGCTTAGTCATAGGAACTATTGCTAAACATATCTGAAGTGTACTTAAAGGGATCACTGTCCAATCAGCAGCCAGTAACTGCAGAAATCGGACATCACCCTGAAGAGAACACTGACAGCATGTTAGGAAATTTTTAAAATCAACAAATGTAATAAAATTGAAGGTACAAAAGAATCTTTGTATGCATACTAACAGGCTGTTATGAATAGAAACATTAAAGACATATAAATGCATGTCTACAAACTTGTATAGCTGATTAAATATTTAAACTTTGTAAGTGAAAAATGCCTCATTAACAGTAAGCTGAACAGATCCATAGCTAAAAAACTAAACCTAGGACGATATATTCAAATATTGTTAGCAAGCATTAGGGCATGATGGCAATGTTAGAGCTATACAAGTATATAATTAATATTCAATCAGCAAGATTTAGATCATATTTGGAAAATGATGGGTGTTATGGAAAAATAAGGGATGTTGTTATACTAATCTATAATATATGATAAATTTATATATATAAAAAAGTATGCTATTGGCTTAATTAGCAATCGTCAATCTGGAAAGGGAGAGCATCAAAAATAGAAAAAGATGCATATATGCAATTATTAATAGTAATTATTATATAAATTAAAGATAGCATATTTTAGCATTAATCTATAAAGTAAGAAATGTCCCATTCCAGATTGATACCCTTAGGGTGTCTAGTTTCTAATTTTAGAATCCAGAATAACTCCCTTTTTGTAAGGAGTTTATGTCTGTCCCCTCCTCTGGTAGGTCTGTGAACTACTTCAATGATTTGCGCTCCAAAATTGGGAACACCAGTTAAATGCAGACCATTAAAGTGTTTGGCAACTGCTGAGTTTTTATTGAAATTTTCAACATCTTTCAAATGTTCCCTAACTCTATCTCGAAACTCACGAGAGGTTTGGCCTACATATTGGTGTTGGCAAATATTGCAGTTAAGTACATAAACTACCCACTTGGTTCTACAGGTGGCATAGAAGTTGATTGCATAAGTTTTTAGCGTGCTTTTTGAATGGAAGTTATTGCCTGTAATGATCGACTTACAGGCTTTACAGTTGAAATTATGGCATCTGTAATTTCCCCTTCTACCACAGTGAAGCCAGGTAGGGGAGGACAAATTACTGGTCTGTATCATACTCGGTGCCAACTTTGAGCCCAAAGTTTCTGGCTTTCTAGAAACAAATTTAAAATTTGACACTGAGTTTGATATTAAGGGATCATTTTTAAGTACTGGAATGTGTTTCTTTAGGATTTTAACTACTTCATTGTACTGATTAGAAAATGGGGTACTGAATACTATTGCGTTTTCTGAAAAAGATCTATATGATTTTATTTGTTTTGAAGTGCAATCCATTTTTGCATCTTCCTGTGCCTTGTCTAATAGACTCGAGTTAAAAGTTTTGACTTCCTGAGCTCTGTCAGAAAGATTTTCATTTCTACCGAGTCTATTAGTGTTCCCAGGAAGGGAACCCTTGTGAGCGGGGACAGAGAACTTTTTTCGACGTTCACCTTCCACCCGTGAGACCTTAGAAAGGCCAGAACAATGTCTGTATGAGCCTTGGCTCTGTGAAAAGACGACGCCTGTATTAAGATGTCGTCTAGGTAAGGTGCTACTGCAATGCCCCGCGGTCTTAGTACCGCTAGAAGGGACCCTAGCACCTTTGTGAAAATTCTGGGAGCGGTGGCCAACCCGAAAGGAAGGGCCACAAACTGGTAATGCGTGTCCAGAAAGGCGAACCTTAGGAACTGATGATGATCTTTGTGGATAGGAATATGTAGGTACGCATCCTTTAGATCCACGGTAGTCATATATTGACCTTCCTGGATCATCGGCAAGATTGTCCAAATGGTTTCCATTTTGAAGGATGGAACTCTGAGGAATTTGTTTAGAATTTTTAGATCCAGGATTGGCCTGAAAGTTCCTTCCTTTTTGGGAACTACAAACAGGTTTGAGTAAAATCCCAGTCCTTGTTCTGCAATTGGAACTGGGTGTATCACTCCCATCTTTAGAAGATCTTCTACACAGCGTAAGAACGCCTGTTTCTTTGTCTGGTCTGAAGACAAACGAGAAACGTGGAACCTTCCCCTTGGGGGAGAGTCCTTGAATTCTAGAAGATACCCCTGAGCGACAATTTCTAATGCCCAGGGATCTGGAACATCTCTTGCCCAAGCCTGAGCAAACAGAGAAAGTCTGCCCCCTACTAGATCCGGTCCCGGATCGGGGGCCACCCCTTCATGCTGTCTTGGTAGAAGACGCAGGCTTCTTGGCCCGTTTACCCTTATTCCAGCCCTGCAAGGGTTTCCAGGTTGCTTTGGGCTGTGAAGCGTTACCCTCTTGCTTTGCGGCAGCAGAGTTTGAAGCAGGTCCGCTCCTGAAGTTGGGAAAGGAGCGAAAATTAGCCTTGTTTTTGGCCTTAAACGGTCTATCCTGCTGGAGGGCATGGCCCTTCCCCCCCCAGTGATATCTGCAATAATTTCTTTCAACTCAGGACGAAAAAGGGTCTTTCCCTTGAAAGGAATGTTTAGTATCTTTGTTTTGGACGACACGTCAGCCGACCATGATTTGAGCCAAAGCGCTCTTTGCGCCATAATGGCAAAACCTGAATTTTTCGCCGCTAACTTAGCTAATTGGAAAGCGGCATCAGTGATAAAAGAATTAGCCAGCTTTAGAGCATGAATTCTATCCATGACTTCGTCATATGAAGTCTCCCTCTGGAGCGACTCATCCAGCGCCTCAAACCAAAAAGCCGCTGCAGTAGTTACAGGAATAATGCAGGCAATTGGCTGAAGAAGGAAACCTTGCTGAACAAACATTTTCTTCAGCAAACTTTCCAATTTTTTATCCATAGGGTCTTTAAAAGCACAACTGTCTTCTATTGGTATAGTTGTACGCTTAGCAAGTGTTTAAACTGCTCCCTCTACCTTAGGGACCGTCTGCCACGTGTCCCGACTGGGGTCATTTATGGGGAACATTTTCTTAAAGATAGGAGGGGGAACAAAAGGTACACCTGGTCTCTCCCACTGCCTAGTCACAATATCCGCCACCCTCTTCGGGATCTGAAACGCATCAGTGTATACAGGGACCTCTAAAAACCTGTCAATTTTACACAATTTTTCTGGGACCACCATGGGGTCACAATCATCCAGCGTAGCTAAAACCTCCTTAAGCAGGACGCGGAGGTGTTCCAGTTTAAATTTAAAACGCTAAGGAATCCGACTCTGCCCGCTGAGAAACTTTTCCTGTGTCAGAAATTTCTCCCGCGGACAGACCATCCCTCACTGCCACTTCAGAGTGTTGTGAGGGTACAACAGATAAATCATCCAAAGCTTCTGATTGCTCATCCTCTGTTCTTAAAACTGAGCTATCACGCTTTTTTGGAAAAACTGGCAGTTTGGATAGAAATGCCACAAGGGAATTATCCATAACTGCTGCTAATTGCTGTAAAGTAATAGGGCCCAATGTGCTAGAGGTACTAGGCAACGCTTGCGCGGGCGTAACTGGTGTCGACACATGGGGAGAGGAAGGAGGACTATCCTCATTACCTTCCGTCAAAAAATCATCTTGGGCTACATTTTTAAGTGTCACTGCATGGTCATTAAAATGTTTAGATACCTTAGCACACTTTAAACACAAATGCAATGGGGGTACCGCCATGGCTTTTAAACACATAGAACAGGGTCTATCTGTAGGCTCAGACATGTTAGACAGACTTAGACAGCACTCAAATACAGAAAAATACACTTTTTGAAAAAACGGTACTGTGCCTTTAAATAATAAAAAGCGCACACTTTTTTACCAAATCTCAAAAAAACATCCAATCTTAATGAAATTTTCACCATATGATCCTAATGCATTGAAATTATTGCACACTAAGTTTCAAGACAATTAACCCCTTATTGCCCAAACCGGAGCAAATTGAAGCAGGCCACCGGTTTAACACACTACAGCACCAAGCCACAGTCTCTGCTGTGGCCCTACCTTCCTTGGGGATTAGTTTTGGATGAAATTAAGCCTCCCTGTAGTCCTCCTGCAATCTCTGGACTCTACATGTGAAGCTGCATGAAGCCGTCTTGCAAAAGAACTGCGCAACTGAGGCGCGAAAATTAGGCCCCCTCCCTCTTCACTCCGGAGTTGTGGGGCCTTCCTAAGCCAAAATAGGTGTCTAAAAATATGCCAGGCGTATAAAACCCCAAAAAAGTGTTCCAAACATAATAAACACTTGAGCAAATATCAGATTAAATTAATAAAATAATCGATAACAGTGTCCACCAGTGATTTAAGCCCTTTAACTAAGCCATCCTTCTATACTGAGTCTCAGAATATGGCTTACCTTCCCACATGGGGATTCTTGTCAGTCTTCTAGCATTACCAAGTCTTGTTAGAAAAAAAGTGACTGAGCATACCTTAAGCAGTTAAGCCTGCAAACTGTTCCCCCCAACTGAAGTTCTCCGGTACTCAACAGTCCTGTGTGGGAACAGCAATGGATTTTAGTTACAACATGCTAAAATCTTTTTCCTCTCAGCAGAAATCTTCATCACTTTCTGCCTCAGAGTAAATAGTACAAACCGGCACTATTTTAAAATAACAAGCTCTTGATTGAAGAAATAAAAACTACAAATCTGGTGTCTGGACAGCGATCTGAATCGGTCGCAATTTCTAAGGCTCCGGCTGATTCTCTGTTAATCTGCCGGTTAAAGGGAGACATAACAGCAAACCAAGCTAAACAAACATCTGAGGCATTGCAGCATACTGTGAGGTCTAATATTATATTTATAGCTGTGTGCATGAAATCGGAGCTTTGAATCAGACTTAGAGGACCTGGTGCGGCAGCACATAACGGGTGGCGCTTCCCCCTCGGTTAACTGAGGTACTCTGCCTTAACCGGACTCCACTGTTTTTCATCTCAATCTCCTAACGGAACAAGCAGGGAATAGTATTGCTGTGATAATAATATGGCATGCCGACACGCTGCAACCGATATTAAAATGGCGGATAAAGCAGATCCCTGTGGAATCATCAACACTCACTGGCAAAGACTTGAAGTTCTATTTCAGCGTCTCATAGACAAAGCTCCACAGGACTTCCTAATGAATCGCTATTGTGTGGAGGGCAAAATTCAAATCAACTCTAACTACATACCGAAGGTGGACATTCGTAAGCTACGCAACCAAAGGAAAGGGCCTGGACAGATGGAACAGAGATCGCAACATATTAAAGCTTTACCTAACAACCCACAGATTGCAAACATAGGAGAGGCAAGCACTCTGATTTCAAATTCGATGGCCAGCACTCACGGCTCAACACACAAAAGGAATACAGAGACCGGAGGATCCCAGGCAAACACCATCTGCATAAGGGGGTTAGTGGGGGACCCTCGAAAAAACATAAGCAAAACTAAGATACCCTCTTCACGCGCACTCTTGACTCAGACAGCCACAAAACATGATATGGGCCGCCATACAGTAGCCTCTTGCAACAAGTACAACAAAGCACAACAGGCGATTATTAGTAAAGAGACATTGAGAGCAGCAACACCGACCCTAACATCTAGAGAAAAACGTTTGCAGCTTGCCTCTATCGTTTTTATGCAAACCCTCCTGTTATCACAATCTAAAGCATGGGGTTGAAATGCCACCTCTATAATGAGAAAATTCAGTAAAGTCGCTGAAAAGTTATGTCATATAATGGTTTATTATCTTTTACAGTTTAATAGGTTAATTGTTTCAAGTTTGGATTTGGTTGTTCCTTACTTTTAAATATTGTATTGCTATAATTACAGCTTACTTTAAGTAGCTCTGGATTTTGTATGCCTTAAGGGGTTATCCACCAATAACAAACAGAACTATAAAAGCTTTCCTTGTAAAGTGATTGTAAGGGGTACATATAATTTTACTAAGCTCTTCAATGTTATTTAGTGTCTGGCAGGGGTTGGTGGGGGACCCTAACGAGGACACTTACAATAACAAAGCCAGAACAGGGCCTTCTAAATATTTAAAGCCATTGCCTTATCCCTTAGGATTGTTCATATTAACGTCTCCCTCGTGGCCAACGGCCGGGGCTACGGGAGGAGATAAATAAGGAAAGGTAATGCTCACTATAAGAATAAATATGCTCTGATGTAACTGCAGTAAACTGCTTAAAATGGGAGCATAGCAAAGTTAATTGTAATATAGTATTATCTATGACATAAACAGACACAGATATGCGCATTGCTTAGGCAAACAATCCCAGATATCTTCTTATACTTACTATGCGTATATGTCTAATTAATATTAGCTCTTTTATATAACAAGATGTGCACCCCTGATGGCAACAAAAAACGCAAAAACGATCTGTTATTCTGATCTACTGGATCGGAACGGAAGCGACTAAGTTAGAACATTAAGTACACCAATTGATTTATATTTTTATTCATGTTTAATAAATGTCTTAAGGAGTAATGTATATTGTTAGGGTGTCCGGTTTTGGCACCAGCATCTCAACAATTCAAGTGAAATTTTTGTCTAAATACTAACTGGCTCATAGATGCTGTTTTGCTTTGTATGTTTTCTTTTCTTTCATTATTATCTTCTTATTTAACCCCTGGAAGCAGACAAAGAACAGCTCAAAAAGGTCCTTGAGTGACCTATATCGACAAGGGGCAAGAAAATGAGGACTATAACTGTTTAAGTACTTTTAAGAACAAATATGCTGATAATATTTGATACCCTGTTTTTTTATGTAATAAGTGCAATATTTGTCCTCAATAAAAATATTAAAAAAAAAAAAAAAACTACAAATCTAACACCACATTCACTTTACCCTCCCGTGGAGATGCTACTTGTTAGAGCGGCAAAGAGAATGACTGGGGGGCGGAGCCTGAGGGAAGCTATATGGACAGCTCTGCTATGTGCTCTCTTTGCCACTTCCTGTAGGGATTGAGAATATCCCACAAGTAAGGTTGAATCCGTGGACTGGATACACCATGTAAGAGAAATAGAATGTATAGGGGCATATGTATCAAGCTCCGTATGGAGCTTGATGCCCCGTGTTTCTGGCGAGCCTGCAGGCTCGCCAGAAACAGCAGTTATGAAGCAGCGGTCACAAAGACCGCTGCTCCATAACCTGTCCGCCTGCTCTGAGCAGGCGGACAGACATCGCCGCAAATCAACCCAATCTAGTACGATCGGGTTGATTGACACCCCCCTGCTCTTGTGAGCTGCTGGTGCAATGCTGAAACGGCAAGCGTATTGCTCGCCGTATTCAGCGAAGTCTGGCGGACCTGATCCGCACTGTCGGATTAGGTCCGCCACACTTTGATAACTAGAGGCCACCATAGAAAATGGTGTGCAACAAAGTAATATGAAACTGTATGAGACAAAAACTACACAAATGCAGATCTCAAAGTGCACAGTAATGTGAAGCACTCATAACTCAAAAATGATATGCAAAATCAATACCAAGTAGCTTATGCTGATAACACATCACAAATACTGATGAAATAGTGGGTGAAAAAGAAAACTAAAAAAAAAGGCATAAACATCCTCCCCTGACTTGCATTGAGGGAGAAATGACATTAAAGAATCCTTTGAAATCATCACTTCTAATGCCATAAAAATAGGCCTAAGGCCGGACCCTCCGTTTGAAGACAGCACAGTTCACACATCCACTTGTAATTTATATCTGAGTCACCCCTTGAAGCATTAATATCGGAAAAAATGTACATTCAAATTAATTTGCACAAAAAGCTGCCGATGCCTTAAAGAGTTGCCTGTAGGTCTCTGCCCCAGGTATATTTCATGGTGATGTCACAAGATCTAGTTCTGACATTCATACTGTCTTGTGATTCTCATCAATGTCTTTCTATTTTAATTCATATGCTTGCAAATTGTTTTAAGTATTGCCTCATCAACACCGCACAAATGGGTAGCACAAAATTCCAAAATGTTTATCCATTGGAACTTGTTTCATGATGACTGCTTTTACCTAAGCTACTACAAAACCATATAAAAACTGTTCTCCTCCAACAGAAGTTAAAGGGACACAAAATTCATTGTTCTTTTATGACCCAGATAGAGCATACTGTATTTCTAAACAACTTTCCATTTTACATCTATTTTACACTACTGGGAGCTAGCTGAACACATCAGTAAGCCAATGAAAAGGAGGCATATATGAGAAGCCACCAATCAGCAGCCAGCGCCTGAGTCTACCTAGGTATGCTTTTCAACAAAGTAAATTGGAAAGTTGTTTAAAACTGTATGCTCCATCTGAATCCTGAAAAACAATTTTGGGTTTAATGTCCCTTTAAATAACATCCATATTGAAACCAAAAATAGACTTTACTAATAAACATTGGACCTCCACTCCATAGACAGTATGACCACAACTCGAAGGGCACTCATTTGCCGAGCAGGGGAAAGTGCTGGTATTTTCCAATGAAAAATAGAAGATGCCATCCATAAGCTATAAAAGTACTTAGGTAGGTACTATTATTGCTTTAGAATGCAGTGAATACAAACTTGCAGCAAAAAAAAATAGTCCATTAAGCACATGGCTGTCAATGTTAACCCCTTGAGTGCTAATGACGGCTCAGAGACGTCACAAATTGTCTCAGGTAGGTGCTAATGACTAGCACTCTCCCACTTTGAGGCAGATCTGGGGGCTCCCACCGGCTCCTACCCCGGCAATCGGGCCTGCATGTGACAGGCATCGCCGGGGCTTCACGTTACGCGCAATGACGTCACTGTGCAACTTTATTTAACATTAACAATGTTAAATATAGGAGAAGAGGGCATGCCTGTATCTCAGGCATCTAAGCAGCTACAGAACCCACAAGACCCACCGTTGGAAAGGTAATCGCCTAACCTTTCCAACAGTGTAAGTCTTGGGGATCTGAAATTAAAATAAAATTGTATTTTTAAAAATTAAAATAAAAAAAACCTTAGCACCCAGGAGGGAAAGTGCTTAGCCCTTAAAGGATTAATATATTTAATCAACCATGACTTCCTGCATATACAGTATACTATCCTCTAGGGCTTCTGATGTATGAGGCTAAATGGTCAGTGTGAATCATAAGACCCAGCAACTGAAGTGAAACCAATCCTTCAATATTTATTTTCTCTGCTTATCTGAGACCTTACATAGGGTAGAAAATCCAAACAGCCCAAACACTGCTATCTGAGAGCTAAATGCTCAGGCAGATATACACCAACAAAACATATCAAAACACATTTTATACAGCCGATCTATAAATCACCTCTTAAGCCTACCAACCTTTATTTATTGTTTGTTCTCGTCGTTAGGAGGGTTTATGGTCTTTCTATGGCTCGGAGACAAACCATTATCCCAAATGAATGACTCCTGTTGAAGGGCTTGTTACAATAAGCTTAAATGTATAGTGACTGAACTTCACACTTCTAAGGCTCATTGCAAATTTCTACCCTGACTGCAGTAGTGTTACCATAAACCAAAATATTCTGTAGGTGTTTAGACACCAAAGAGGGTGCCTCATGTGCACATCAATGAGTCGTTTAATGGTATTGATTAAAAAAAAAAAAAAAAAGAGCACAGGGTACTCGAAGGTAGTTATCAATACCATTGATCGTCTCATTGATGTGCACATGATGAGCCCTCTTTTGTGTTTAAACACCTACAGAGTATCAGGAGACCAGATTGGGAAGTTTGAAGAGGAGCTGCCGTTAATTGTGCAACCTGGAAAACATAATTTATGCTTACCTGATAAATTCCTTTCTTCTGTTGTGTGATCAGTCCACGGGTCATCATTACTTCTGGGATATAACTCCTCCCCAACAGGAAATGCAAGAGGATTCACCCAGCAGAGCTGCATATAGCTCCTCCCCTCTACGTCACTCCCAGTCATTCGACCAAGAATCAACGAGAAAGGAGAAACCAAGGGTGAAGTGGTGACTGGAGTATAATTTAAAAGATATTTACCTGCCTTAAAAAACAGGGCGGGCCGTGGACTGATCACACAACAGAAGAAAGGAATTTATCAGGTAAGCATAAATTATGTTTTCTTCTGTTATGTGTGATCAGTCCACGGGTCATCATTACTTCTGGGATACCAATACCAAAGCAAAAGTACACGGATGACGGGAGGGATAGGCAGGCTCATTATACAGAAGGAACCACTGCCTGAAGAACCTTTCTCCCAAAAATAGCCTCCGAAGAAGCAAAAGTGTCAAATTTGTAAAATTTGGAAAAAGTATGAAGCGAAGACCAAGTTGCAGCCTTGCAAATCTGTTCAACAGAGGCCTCATTCTTAAAGGCCCAAGTGGAAGCCACAGCTCTAGTAGAATGAGCTGTAATTCTTTCAGGAGGCTGCTGTCCAGCAGTCTCATAGGCTAAACGAATTATGCTACGAAGCCAGAAGGAGAGAGAGGTAGCCGAAGCCTTATGACCTCTCCTCTGACCAGAGTACACGACAAACAGGGAAGACGTTTGTCGAAAATCCTTAGTTGCCTGCAAGTAGAACTTGAGGGCACGAACTACATCCAGATTGTGTAGAAGACGTTCCTTCTTTGAAGAAGGATTCGGGCACAGGGAAGGCACCACGATCTCTTGATTGATGTTCCTGTTAGTGACTACCTTAGGTAAGAACCCAGGTTTTGTACGCAGAACTACCTTATCTGAATGAAAAATCAAATAAGGAGAATCACAATGTAAAGCTGATAACTCAGAGACTCTCCGAGCCGAAAAATAGCCATTAAAAATAACACTTTCCAAGATAACAACTTTATATCAATGGAATGAAGGGGTTCAAACGGAACTCCTTGTAGAACGTTAAGAACAAGGTTTAAACTCCATGGCGGAGCAACAGTTTTAAACACAGGCTTGATCCTAGCTAAAGCCTGACAAAAGGCCTGGACGTCTGGATTTTCTGACAGACGCCTGTGTAACAAGATAGACAGAGCTGAGATCTGTCCCTTTAATGAGCTAGCCGATAAACCCTTTTCTAAACCTTCTTGTAGAAAGGACAATATCCTAGGAATCCTAACCTTACTCCAGGAGTAACCTTTGGATTCGCACCAGTATAGGTATTTACGCCATATCTTATGGTAAATCCTTCTGGTAACAGGCTTCCTAGCCTGTATCAGGGTATCAATAACCGACTCAGAAAAACCACGTTTTGATAAAATCAAGCGTTCAATTTCCAAGCAGTCAGCTTCAGAGAAGTTAGATTTTGATGTTTGAATGGACCCTGTATCAGAAGGTCCTGTCTTAGAGGTAGAGACCAAGGCGGACAGGATGACATGTCCACTAGATCTGCATACCAAGTCCTGCGTGGCCATGCAGGCGCTATTAGAATCACTGATGCTCTCTCCTGTTTGATTTTGGCAATCAATCGAGGAAGCAGCGGGAAGGGTGGAAACACATAAGCCATCCCGAAGTTCCAAGGTGCTGTCAAAGCATCTATCAGAACCGCTCCCGGATCCCTGGATCTGGACCCGTAGCGAGGAAGTTTGGCGTTCTGGCGAGACGCCATGAGATCTATCTCTGGTTTGCCCCAACGTCGAAGTATTTGGGCAAAGACCTCCGGATGAAGTTCCCACTCCCCCGGATGAAAAGTCTGGCGACTCAAGAAATCCGCCTCCCAGTTCTCCACTCCCGGGATGTGGATTGCTGACAGGTGGCAAGAGTGAGACTCTGCCCAGCGAATTATCTTTGATACTTCCATCATTGCTAGGGAGCTTCTTGTCCCTCCTTGATGGTTGATGTAAGCTACAGTCGTGATGTTGTCCGACTGAAACCTGATGAACCCCCGAGTTTTTAACTGGGGCCAAGCCAGAAGGGCATTGAGAACTGCTCTCAATTCCAGAATGTTTATTGGCAGGAGACTTTCCTCCTGATTCCATTGTCCCTGAGCCTTCAGAGAATTCCAGACAGCGCCCCAACCTAGTAGGCTGGCGTCTGTTGTTACAATTGTCCAGTCCGGCCTGCTGAATGGCATCCCCCTGGACAGATGTGGCAGAGAAAGCCACCATAGAAGAGAGTTTCTGGTCTCTTGATCCAGATTCAGAGTAGGGGACAAGTCTGAGTAATCCCCATTCCACTGACTCAGCATGCACAATTGCAGCGGTCTGAGATGTAGACGTGCAAAGGGTACTATGTCCATTGCTGCTACCATTAAGCCGATCACCTCCATGCATTGAGCTACTGACGGGAGTTGAATGGAATGAAGGACACGGCATGCATTTAGAAGCTTTGTTAATCTGTCTTCTGTCAGATAAATCTTCATTTCTACAGAATCTATAAGAGTCCCCAAGAATGGAACTCTTGTGAGAGGAAAGAGAGAACTCTTCTTTTCGTTCACTTTCCATCCATGCGACCTTAGAAATGCCAGAACTAACTCTGTATGAGACTTGGCAGTTTGAAAGCTTGAAGCTTGTATCAGAATGTCGTCTAGGTACGGAGCTACCGAAATTCCTCGCGGTCTTAGTACCGCCAGAAGGGCACCCAGAACCTTTGTGAAGATTCTTGGAGCCGTAGCCAATCCGAATGGAAGAGCTACAAACTGGTAATGCCTGTCTAAGAAGGCAAACCTTAGATACCGGTAATGATCTTTGTGAATCGGTATGTGAAGGTAAGCATCCTTTAAATCCACTGTGGTCATGTACTGACCCTTTTGGATCATGGGTAAGATTGTCCGAATAGTTTCCATTTTGAACGATGGAACTCTTAGGAATTTGTTTAGGATCTTTAAATCCAAGATTGGCCTGAAAGTTCCCTCTTTTTTGGGAACCACAAACAGGTTTGAGTAAAACCCTTGTCCTTGTTCCGACCGCGGAACCGGATGGATCACTCCCATTAATAACAGATCTTGTACACAGCGTAGAAACGCTTCTTTCTTTATCTGGTTTGTTGACAACCTTGACAGATGAAATCTCCCTCTTGGGGGAGAGAATTTGAAGTCTAGAAGGTATCCCTGAGATATGATCTCTAGCGCCCAGGGATCCTGAACATCTCTTGCCCAAGCCTGGGCGAAGAGAGAGAGTCTGCCCCCCACTAGATCCGGTCCCGGATCGGGGGCCCTCGGTTCATGCTGTCTTTGGGGCAGCAGCAGGTTTCCTGGCCTGCTTGCCCTTGTTCCAGGACTGGTTAGGTTTCCAGCCTTGTCTGTAACGAGCAACAGCTCCTTCCTGTTTTGGTGCAGTGGAAGTTGGTGCTGCTCCTGCTTTGAAATTCCGAAAGGGACGAAAATTAGACTGTCTAGCCTTAGCTTTGGCTTTGTCTTGAGGCAGGGCGTGGCCCTTACCTCCTGTAATGTCAGCGATAATTTCTTTCAAACCGGGCCCAAATAAAGTTTGCCCCTTGAAAGGTATATTAAGTAATTTGGACTTAGAAGTTACATCAGCTGACCAGGATTTTAGCCACAGCGCCCTACGTGCCTGGATGGCGAATCCTGAGTTCTTAGCCGTAAGTTTGGTTAAATGTACTACGGCCTCCGAAATGAATGAATTAGCTAGTTTAAGGACTCTAAGCCTGTCCGTAATGTCGTCCAGCGTAGCTGAACTAAGGTTCTCTTCCAGAGACTCAATCCAAAATGCTGCCGCAGCCGTAATCGGCGCGATGCATGCAAGGGGTTGCAATATAAAACCTTGTTGAACAAACATTTTCTTAAGGTAACCCTCTAATTTTTTATCCATTGGATCTGAAAAAGCACAGCTATCCTCCACCGGGATAGTGGTACGCTTAGCTAAAGTAGAAACTGCTCCCTCCACCTTAGGGACCGTTTGCCATAAGTCCCGTGTGGTGGCGTCTATTGGAAACATCTTTCTAAATATTGGAGGGGGTGAGAACGGCACACCGGGTCTATCCCACTCCTTAGTAACAATTTCAGTTAGTCTCTTAGGTATAGGAAAAACGTCAGTACTCGCCGGTACCGCAAAGTATTTATCCAACCTACACAATTTCTCTGGTATTGCAACAGTGTTACAATCATTAAGAGCCGCTAAAACCTCCCCTAGTAATACACGGAGGTTCTCCAATTTAAATTTAAAATTTGAAATATCTGAATCCAATCTGTTTGGATCAGAACCGTCACCCACAGAATGAAGCTCTCCGTCCTCATGCTCTGCAAGCTGTGACGCAGTATCAGACATGGCCCTAGTATTATCAGCGCACTCTGTTCTCACCCCAGAGTGATCACGCTTGCCTCTTAGTTCTGGTAATTTAGCCAAAACTTCAGTCATAACAGTAGCCATATCTTGTAATGTTATCTGTAATGGCCGCCCAGATGTACTAGGCGCCACAATATCACGCACCTCCCGGGCGGGAGATGCAGGTACTGACACGTGAGGCGAGTTAGTCGGCATAACTCTCCCCTCGCTGTTTGGTGAAATTTGTTCAATTTGTACAGATTGGCTTTTATTTAAAGTAGCATCAATACAGTTAGTACATAAATTTCTATTGGGCTCCACCTTGGCATTGGAACAAATGACACAGGTATCTTCCTCTGAATCAGACATGTTTAACACACTAGCAAATAAACTTGCAACTTGGTTACAATCTTATTTAACAAAAACGTACTGTGCCTCAAAGAAGCACTAAACGATTAAATGACAGTTGAAATAATGAACAGAAAAAACAGTTATAGCATCAATCCTTGAAAACAACACAACTTTTAGCAAAGGTTTGTTCCCATTAGTAAAGTAACAATAATTAAATTTGAAACATAAAAATTACAGAGCAACGTTTTTAATCACAGTCAATATATAAGTCTCACAGCTCTGCTGAGAGAATCTACCTCCCTCCAAAGAAGTTTGAAGACCCCTGAGTTCTGTTAGAGATGAACCGGATCATGCAGGAAATACAAGAGTAACTGACTGGAAATTTTTGATGCGTAGCAAAGAGCGCCAAAAACGGCCCCTCCCCCTCACACACAGCAGTGAGAGAGAAACGAAACTGTCACAATTAAAACAAGCAACTGCCAAGTGGAAAAATAATGCCCAAACATTTATTCACTCAGTACCTCAGAAAATGTAAACGATTCCACATTCCAGCAAAAACGTTTAACATAATAAATACCTATTAAAAGGTTTAATGTACTTTTTACAGAGTAATTCCAGTGAAGTACCATCCCCAGAATACTGAAGTGTAGAGTATACATACATGTCATTATAACGGTATGGCAGGATTTTCTCATCAATTCCATTCAGAAAATAAAAACTGCTACATACCTCAATGCAGATTCATCTGCCCGCTGTCCCCTGATCTGAAGCTTTTACCTCCCTCAGATGGCCGAGAAACAGCAATATGATCTTAACTACTCCGGTTAAAATCATAGTAAAAACTCTGGTAGATTCTTCTTCAAACTCTGCCAGAGAGGCAATAACACGCTCCGGTGCTATTGTAAAATAACAAACTTTTGATTGAAGTTATAAAAACTAAGTATAATCACCATAGTCCTCTCACACATCCTATCTAGTCGTTGGGTGCAAGAGAATGACTGGGAGTGACGTAGAGGGGAGGAGCTATATGCAGCTCTGCTGGGTGAATCCTCTTGCATTTCCTGTTGGGGAGGAGTTATATCCCAGAAGTAATGATGACCCGTGGACTGATCACACATAACAGAAGAAATACTAGACTTTGTGGCTGGGAATTAGAACCATCTACATCTGGTTATATTTGCACCGTTCTATATGGACAGTTATAGACTTATTTGAGATTACTCATTTTCTTATTTATTATAATTTTATTGTACCACTATCAGATAACCAGCGCCACCCTAGGAGTCTTTAGGATCCCAGGTATAACATAAACCATAAGTAGCAGTGGTCTTTTTAAATCCATTCATTTCTGGTTATAGGACATTTCTACTTCAAGTGGATTAGCCACAACAATCTAATGTTAAGATTAATTGTATGTGCTGCCAATAGAATGTGAGACATGAGACACTTATTTTGTGCACTAATGTGAAACTTATCACATCTTGCAATCCCCCCAAAAGCATGTATGTCCCCTCTAATCCTCATTCCCCATTTCTTGCACACATGTGGACATGCCCAAGTAATATTACCCTCCCTTTTCCCATTTTGTTTTTCTATCCCATTTCTCACAGGCATGGGGATCTTGCTCAACTCTTTCCCAATACAGTTCTTCATGACACTCCAAAGATTAAGGCTGTAGTTCGGTTTATACGGGATACGTGTGCGTCTCTCCTTTTTCTGATCTTCGGAATGAGGCCGCATCTGAGGGTAAAGAAAATGTAGACGTCATTCAGAGGGAACAGATGTGTAGGACTTTATATTGGGTATATGCGGTATTGTGAGGTAGTATTAAAAGGTTCATCGTGCAGATATGAAATAATCTGTAAACAGAGGATGATACAAAAGGAACCATGACATATGAGAGCCATGAAAGTAAATATGTGAGTGGACATGTGAAGGATACAAAAGAGTTGTGTGATCAAGACAAAAGATGGAAGAGAAATGGTGAAGCAAGTGTAAGCAAAGTTAAAAGGACATTAAACTGCCAAAGAATGGTTACTACTCACTATGTTATTGCACTGCACCCTGTTCCTGCAGCTCGTTTCATATCCGTTCTAATAGCTTAAAGCAGACATCGTCAAATTTGGCCCCCCAGAGGTTTTGGAACTACATTTCCCATGATGCTCAGCAAGCATATCAGCTGACTGAGCATCATAGGAAATGTAGTTCCAAAACCTCTGGAGGGCCAAGTTTGAGGATGTCTGGCTTAAAGGTTCAAGATAATAAAGCTCTGCCTCTTTTAGTGGGGGCAGCCATCTTTGAGCCCAGGTATTCTCAAAGCCTGTGACATAAGTTGTGCACACTCACAGATCAGTAATATTGCCTGCTTTTTACAGTTGTATAAAAATGATTACGGTTTCTTAATGACATTGATGGGTACAGGTCTAAAATTGAACTTCTCTATATTGGGTCTTTGAAGATTTAGTGGGGCCTGATCCACATTTGTAGTTTCAGGATGTGTGCAATTTATTAGGTTTGTCAATCAAGGTGGTGGAGCATCTAACAAAATAATTGTTAAATGCATTTGCTACTTCTAAGGGAAGTTGCAGGGATTGGTTATCCACTTTAACAGTGGAAGGTTGGGAGTGGACTGGGGGAGTGTGTAAGTTATTTATGACTTTCCAAAACTTTCTAGGGTTTGATATGTTATTGTTCCGATTTTCACATAAATATTGGGCCAATTTTGTTTGTTTAGTGCATATATTTCGCCATTGTCTATATACACAGTGATTGTTCATAGAGCCAGTATGCTTGACTCCCGAGACTGGTACATTTGAATGAGGTCAGCTGTGATTCAATTCATATGTGCTCCTTTTACTCTCACCTTACGCAGTGGGGCATGCAAATTCCAAACTTGTAGGAGTTCGGACTGAAAGAATTCAACTGCAGAGTCTAAATCTGGGATAAGGTTTAATCTGTGCCAGGGGAGGTTCTTGATGTAATTTAGAAATGATTATTACATTTTTTGAAGGACCTGGTGATTTTAACCTTGGGAGTGGATTTAGTAACCTTTATTTTGCGCACGCAGTACACTAAGCAGTGGTCACTGAAACTGTTAGAAAGAATACCTGCCTCCTGGATTCGGTCAGGAAATTTGCTTTGTTCTCTTGGTATTCTTTGTTGAAAGCTAAAACGTAGGCAGGCGCATATGGTAATTTCTAAGCCCTTAAAGGCCTCCTCTAATCTCAGGGCATTTTGACAGTTTTTCACAGCTAGAGGGTGTTATTTCATGTGTGTCATATAGATAACATTATGCTCAAGCACGTGGAGTTACCTAGGAGTCAGCACTTATTGGCTAAAATGCAAGTCTGCCAAAAGAACTGAAATAAGGAGGCAGTCTACAGAGGCTTAGATACAAGGTAATCACAGAGGTAAAAAGTACATTAATATAACCGTGCTGGCTATGTAAATCTGGGGAATGGGTAATAAAGGGATTATCTATCTTTTTAAACAATACAAATTCTGGAGTAAACTGTCCCTTTAATATCAAGCCACCTACTAGGAAGAAAAGCAGGAACTTTCAACTATTCAACAAGAACCCTCTCCTAGCTCCTAGACCAGATTGCCTCACTCTCCCTCTAGTTTGCTTTTCAAACCTGTCCTCAGGCCAGGTCTTCAGGATTACCTTAGGTGAGAGCAGGTAAAATAACCATGTTTACTAATCAGCTGATTATTTCACCCGTCCTCCAGCTCAGATATCCTCAAAAACAGAATTTATGCTTACCTGATAAATTACTTTCTCTTACGGTGTACCCAGTCCACGGATTCATCCTTACTTGTGGGATATTCTCAATCCCTACAGGAAGTGGCAAAGAGAGCACACAGCAGAGCTGTCCATATAGCTCCCCACAGGCTCCGCCCCCCAGTCATTCGACCGACGGTTAGGAGAAAAAGGAGAAACCATAGGGTGCAGTGATGACTGTAGCTTAACAAAAATAAATTTGAACCTGACTTAATTGCCAGGGCAGGCCGTGGACTGGATACACCGTAAGAGAAAGTAATTTATCAGGTAAGCATAAATTCTGTTTTCTCTTACATGGTGTATCCAGTCCATGGATTCATCCTTACTTGTGGGATACCAATACCAAAGCTTTAGGACACGGATGAAGGGAGGGAACAAGTCAGGTAACCTAAACGGAAGGCACCACTGCTTGCAAAACCTCTCTCCCAAAAATAGCCTCCGAAGAAGCAAAAGTATCGAATTTGTAAAATTTGGCAAATGTATGCAGTGAAGACCAAGTCGCTGCCTTACAAATCTGTTCAACAGAAGCCTCATTCTTGAAAGCCCATGTGGAAGCCACAGCTCTGGTGGAATGAGCTGTAATTCGTTCAGGAGGCTGCCGTCCAGCAGTCTCATAAGCCAATCGGATGATGCTTTTCAGCCAGAAGGAAAGAGAGGTAGCAGTCGCTTTCTGACCTCTCCTCTTACCAGAATAGACAACAAACAAGGATGATGTTTGTCTGAAATCTTTAGTTGCATTTAAATAGAATTTTAAAGCACGAACCACATCAAGATTGTGTAACAGTCGTTCCTTCTTAGAAACTGGATTAGGGCACAGAGAAGGAACAATGATTTCCTGGTTAATATTCTTATTAGAAACCACTTTTGGAAGGAAACCAGGTTTGGCACGCAAAACAACCTTATCTGCATGGAACACCAGATAGCGTGAATTACACTGCAAAGCAGACAATTCAGAAACTCTTCGAGCAGAAGAAATAGCTACCAAAAACAAAACTTTCCATGATAATAACTTAATATCTATGGAATGTAAAAGGTTCAAACGGAACACCTTGAAGAACTGAAAGAACTAAATTTAGACTCCATGGAGGAGCCACAGGTTTGTAGACAGGCTTGATTCTAACTAGAGCCTGTGCAAACACCTGAACGTCTGGCACAGCTGCCAGACGCTTGTGTAACAGGATAGACAGAGCAGATATCTGTCCCTTTAAGGAACTAGCTGACAAACCTTTCTCCATTCCTTCTTGGAGAAAAGACAATAAACCTTGGAATCCTAATCTTACTCCACGAGTAACCCTTGGATTCACACCAACAAAGATATTTCCGCTATATCTTGTGGTAAATTTTCCTGGTGACAGGCTTTCTGGCCTGGATCAGAGTATCTATAACCGATTCAGAGAACCCACGCTTAGCTAGAATTAAGCGTTCAATCTCCAAGCAGTCAGTTGCAGAGAAACTAGATTTGGATGCTTGAAAGGACCTTGTATTAGAAGATCCTGCCTCGATGGCAGTTTCCATGGTGGAACCGATGACATGTCCACTAGGTCTGCATACCAAGTCCTGCGTGGCCACGCAGGCGCTATCAGAATTACCGAAGCCTTCTCCTGTTTGATTCTGGCTACTAGCCGAGGGAGAAGAGGAAACGGTGGAAAGACATAAGCTAGACTGAATGACCAAAGCGCTACTAAAGCATCTATCAATGCCGCCTTGGGATCCCTGGACCTGGATCCGTAAAGGGGAAGTTTGGTGTTCTGACGGGACGCCATCAGATCCAACTCTGGAATGCCCCATAGCTGGGTCAGCTGAGCAAAAACCTCTGTGTGGAGTTCCCACTCCCCCCGGTGAAAAGTCTGACGACTCAGAAAATCCGCCTCCCAGTTGTCTACTCCTGGGATGTGAATTGCAGATAGGTGGCAGTAGCGATCCTCCGCCCATTTGATGATCTTGGTTACTTCCTTCATCGCTAGGGAACTCTTTGTTCCCCCCTGATGATTGATGTACGCTACAGTCGTGATGTTGTCCGACTGAAATCTGATGAATTTGGCCTTCGCTAGTTGAGGCCATGCCTGGAGCGTATTGAATATCGCTCTCAGTTCCAAAATGTTTATCGGGAGAAGAGATTCTTCCCGAGACCATAGACCCTGAGCTTTCAGGGAGTCCCAGACCGCACCCCAGCCTAACAGACTGGCATCGGTCGTGACAATGATCCACTCCGGTCTGCGGAAGCTCATTCCCTGAGACAGGTGATCCTGAGACAACCACCAGAGAAGAGAATCTCTGGTCCCCTGGTCTAACTGTATTTGAGGAGACAAGTCTGCATAATCCCCATTCCACTGTTTGAGCATGCACAGTTGCAGTGGTTTTAGATGAATTCGGGCAAAAAGGGACTACGTCCATTGCCGCAACCATTAATCCGATTACCTCCATGCACTGAGCCACAGAAGGCCGAGGAATGGAATGAAGAACTCGGCAAGTAGTTAAAAGCTTTGACTTCCTGACCTCTGTCAGAAATATTTTAATTTCTACCGAATCTATTAGTGTTCCCAGGAAGGGAACCCTTGTGAGCGGGGACAGAGAACTCTTTTCTACGTTCACCTTCCACCCATGAGACCTTAGAAAGGCCAGAACAATGTCCGTATGAGCCTTGGCTCTGAGAAAAGACGACGCGTGTATTAACATGTCGTCTAGGTAAGGTGCTACTGCAATGCCCCGCAGTCTTAGTACCGCTAGAAGGGACCCTAGCACCTTTGTGAAAATTCTGGGAGCGGTGGCCAACCCGAAAGGAAGGGCCACGAACTGGTAATGCGTGTCCAGAAAGGCGAACCTTAGGAACTGATGATGATCTTTGTGGATAGGAATATGTAGGTACGCATCCTTTAGATCCACGGTAGTCATATATTGACCTTCCTGGATCATCGGTAAGATTGTCCGAATGGTTTCCATTTTGAAAGATGGAACTCTGAGGAATTTTTTTTAGAATTTTTAGATCCAGGATTGGCCTGAAAGTTCCTTCCTTTTTGGGAACTACAAACAGGTTTGAGTAAAATCCCAGTCCTTGTTCTGCAATTCGAACTCTGTGTTTCACTCCCATGTTTAGAAGATCTTCTACACAGCGTAAGAACGCCTGTTTTTTTGTCTGGTCTGAAGACAAACGAGAAATGTGGAACCTTCCCCTTGGAGGAGAGTCCTTGAATTCTAGAAGATACCCCTGAGCAACAATTTCTAATGCCCAGGGATCTGGAACATCTCTTGCCCAAGCCTGAGCAAAGAGAAAAAGTCTGCCCCCTACTAGATCCGGTCCCGGATCGGGGGCTACCCCTTCATGCTGTCTTGGTAGCAGTCGCAGGCTTCTTGGCCTGTTTATCCTTATTCCAGCCCTGCAAGGGTTTCCAGGTTGCTTTGGGCTGCGAAGCGTTACCCTCTTGTTTTGCGGCAGCAGAGGTTGAAGCAGGTCCGCTCCTGAAGTTGCGAAAGGAGCGAAAATTAGCCTTGTTTTTGGCCTTAAACGGTCTATCCTGCGGGAGTGATATCCGCAATCATTTCTTTCAACTCGGGACCGAAAAGGGTCTTTCCCTTGAAAGGAATGTTTAGTAACTTTGTTTTGGACTACACGTCAGCCGACCAAGATTTGAGCCAAAGCGCTCTTCGAAGCTCAAACCCGAATTTTTTGCCGCTAACTTAGCTAATTGGAAAGCGGCATCAGTGATAAAAGAATTAGCCAGCTTTAGAGCATGAATTCTATCCATGACTTCGTCATATGAAGTCTCCCTCTGGAGCGACTCCTCCAGCGCCTCAAACCAAAAAGCCGCTGCAGTAGTTACAGGAATAATGCAGGCAATTGGCTGAAGAAGGAAACCTTGCTGAACAAACATTTTCTTCAGTAAACCTTCCATTTTTTTATCCATAGGATCTTTAAAAGCACAACTGTCTTCTATTGGGATAGTTGTACGCTTAGCAAGTGTTGAAACTGCTCCCTCTACCTTAGGGACCATCTGCCACGCGTCCCGCCTGGGGTCATTAATGGGGAACATTTTCTTAAAGATGGGGGGGAACAAAAGGTACACCTGGTCTCTCCCACTCCCTAGTCACAATATCCGCCACCCTCTTCGGGATCGGAAACGCATCAGTGTATACAGGGACTTCTAAAAACCTGTCCATTTTACACAATTTTTCTGGGACCACCATGGGGTCACAATCATCCAGCGTAGCTAAAACCTTCTTAAGCAGGACGCGGAGGTGTTCCAGCTTAAATTTAAACGCTAAGGAATTTGACTCTGCCTGCTGAGAAACTTTTCCTGTGTCAGAAATTTCTCCCTCGGACAGCACATCCCTCACTGCCACTTCAGAGTGTTGTGAGGGTACAACAGATAAATCATCCAAAGCTTCTGATTACTCATCCTCTGTTCTTAAAACTGAGCTATCACGCTTCTTTGGAAAAACTGGCAGTTTGGATAGAAATGCCGCAAGGGAATTATCCATGACGGCTGCTAATTGCTGTAAAGTAATAGGCCCCAATGCGCTAGAGGTACTAGGCAACGCTTGCGCGGACGTAACTGGTTTCGACACATGGGGAGAGGAAGGAGGACTATCCTCATTACCTTCCGTCAAAGAATCATCTTGGGCTACATTTTTAAGTGTCACTGCATGGTCATTAAAATGTTTAGATACTTTAGCACACTTTAAACACAAATGCAATGGGGGTACCGCCATGGCTTTTAAACACATAGAACAGGGTCTATCTGTAGGCTCAGACAGCACTCAAATACAGTAAAATACAATTTTTGAAAAAACGGTACTGTGCCTTTAAATAATAAAAAGCGCACACTTTTTTTACTAAATCTCAAAAAAAATCCAATCTTTATGAAATTTTCACCATATGATCCTAATGCTTTGAAATTATTGCACACTAAGTTTCAAGACAATTAACCCCTTATTGCCCAAACCTGAGCAAATTGAAGCAGGCCACCGGTTTAACACACTAAAGCACCATGCCACAGTCTCTGCTGTGGCCCTACCTTCCTTGGGGATTCGTTTTGGACGAAAATAAGCCTCCCTGGAGTCCTCCAGCAATCTCTGGACTTTACACGTGAAGCTGCATGAAGCTGTCTTGCAAAAGAACTGCGCAACTGAGGCGCGAAAATTAGGCCCCTTCCCTCTTCACTCCGGAGTTGTGGGGCCTTCCTAAGCCAAATTAGGTGTCTAAAGATATACCAGGCATAATAAACCCCAAAAAGTGTTCCAAATGTAATAAACACTTGTACAAATAACAGATTATTGTGATAAAATAATCGATTTCCTTTTAACAGTGTCCACCAGTGTTTTAAGCCCTTTTAACTAAGCCATCCTTCTATACTAAGTCTCAGAATATGGCTTACCTTCCCCTCATGGGGATTCTGTCAGTCTTCTAGCATTACCAGGTCTTGACTAGAAAAAAAGTGACTGAGCATACCTTATAGCAGTTAAGCCTGCAAACTGTTCCCCCCAACTGAAGTTCTCCGGTACTCAACAGTCCTGTGTGGGAACAGCAATGGATTTTAGTTACAACATGCTAAAATCGTTTTCCTCTCAGCAGAAATCTTCATCACTTTCTGCCACAGAGTAAATAGTACAAACCGGCACTATTTTAAAATAAATTCTTGATTGAAGAAATAAAAACTACAATTCTAACACCACATTCACTTTACCCTCCCGTGGAGATGCTACTTGTTAGAGCGGCAAAGAGAATGATGGGGGGGCGGAGCCTGAGGGGAGCTATATGGACAGCTCTGCTGTGTGCTCTCTTTGCCACTTCCTGTAGGGATTGAGAATATTCCACAAGTAAGGATGAATCCGTGGACTGGATACACCATGTAAGAGAAATGTGGCCTGTTAGGGAGGTTCGAGGAAAGGTTTGAAAACCAGTGATCTAGTTGTAAAACCAAGCAAAATGAGAAGGTAGGAGAGGACAAGGAGAGAA
Source organism: Bombina bombina (assembly GCF_027579735.1). Classification (NCBI taxonomy): domain Eukaryota; kingdom Metazoa; phylum Chordata; class Amphibia; order Anura; family Bombinatoridae; genus Bombina; species Bombina bombina. The sequence continues at coordinate 106,182,443 of NC_069507.1, forward strand.
CCAAACCAAGACGGACAGATCTTAATAGGATGTCACTCAGAACATGAATACAGACATTTAAAGAGACCGTCTACTTTATTTTCTTTTTATTGTTTATAACCTCAAATATTGCCTGTTTCTAACAATAGCCCAGTCTCTATTGTTTTTGGCATTTTTTCCTATCTAGAAGATATTGTCACATATTCTTGGTTTTGTAGTTTTTAAAACTGTTAAATTTGTGTTTGCAGAACTATCATCCTCTTTCTTCACAGCAAAATGTTATAAAACTAGACCTTAAAGGGGCATAAAACCAACATTCTTCTTTTGGGATTCAGATAGAGCCTACATTTTTAAACAACTTTTAGATTTACTTCTATTATAAAATTTGTATCATTATATTGGTATCCTTTGTTAAAGAAGCAATTTACTACTGGGAGCTAGCTGAACACATTGGGTGAGCCAATGACAAGAGGCATCTATGTACAGACACCAATCAAGTATGATTTTCAACAAGGGACACCAAGAAAAAAACAAATGACCTAACAGAAGTATAATGGAAAGAGGTTTAAAATTGCATTTTCTATCTGAATAATGAAAGTTTAAAGGGACAGTCAAGTCCAAAAAACTTTCATGATTCAAATAGGGCATGGAATTTTAAACAACTTTCCAATTTACTTTTATCACCAATTTTGCTTTGTTCTCTTGGTATTCTTAGTTGAAA
>NC_069507.1:106183242-106233242 GCF_027579735.1 Bombina bombina
CTATGATTAGGGAAAGCCCCTAGAGAATAAGGTGTCTAAAACAGTGCCTGCCGATATTATTTTACAAAAATACCCAGATTAAATGATTCCTCAAGGCTAAATATGTGTATATATGAATCGATTTAGCCCAGAAAATGTCTACAGTCTTAATAAGCCCTTGTGAAGCCCTTATTTACTGTCTGAATAAAAATGGCTTACCGGATCCCATAGGGAAAATGACAGCTTCCAGCATTACATCGTCTTGTTAGAATGTGTCATACCTCAAGCAGCAAAAGACTGCTCACTGTTCCCCCAACTGAAGTTAAATCCTCTCAACAGTCCTGTGTGGAACAGCCATGGATTTTAGTAACGGTTGCTAAAATCATTTTCCTCTTACAAACAGAAATCTTCATCTCTTTTCTGTTTCAGAGTAAATAGTACATACCAGCACTATTTTAAAATAACAAACTCTTGATTGAATAAAAAAACTACAGTTAAACACTAAAAAACTCTAAGCCATCTCCGTGGAGATGTTGCCTGTACAACGGCAAAGAGAATGACTGGGGTAGGCGGAGCCTAGGAGGGATCATGTGACCAGCTTTGCTGGGCTCTTTGCCATTTCCTGTTGGGGAAGAGAATATCCCACAAGTAAGGATGACGCCGTGGACCGGACACACCTATGTTGGAGAAATTAGGCTTATTTGTAGCCTTAAAAGACCTATCCTGAGGGAGGGCGTGGCCCTTTCCCCCGGTGATGTCTGAAATAAACTCTTTCAAATCAGGTCCAAACAGTGTTTTACCTTTGAAAGGGATGTTAAGCAATTTTGTCTTGGAAGACACATCCGCTGACCAAGACTTTAGCCAAAGCGCTCTGCGCGCCACGATAGCAAACCCTGAATTTTTCGCCGCTAATCTAGCTAATTGCAAAGCGGCATCTAAAATAAAAGAGTTAGCCAATTTAAGTGCTTGAACTCTGTCCATAACCTCCTCATACGAAGATTCTTTATTGAGCGACTTCTCCAGTTCCTCGAACCAGAAACACGCTGCCGTAGTGACAGGAACAATGCATGAAATTGGTTGTAGAAGGTAACCTTGCTGAACAAACATCTTTTTAAGCAAACCCTCTAATTTTTTATCCATAGGATCTTTGAAAGCACAACTATCTTCTATAGGAATAGTAGTGCGTTTGTTTAGAGTAGAAACCGCCCCCTCGACCTTGGGGACTGTCTGCCATAAGTCCTTTCTGGGGTCGTCTATAGGAAATAATTTCTTAAATATAGGGGGAGGAACAAAAGGTATGCCGGGCCTTTCCCACTCCTTATTTACTATGTCCGCCACCCGCTTGGGTATAGGAAAGGCGTCGGGGGGCACCGGGACCTCTAGGAACTTGTCCATCTTACATAATTTCTCTGGAATGACCAAATTGTCACAATCATCCAGAGTAGATAATACCTCCTTAAGCAGTGCGCGGAGATGTTCTAATTTAAATTTAAATGTTACAACATCAGGTTCAGCTTGTTGAGAAATTTTTCCTGAATCTGAAATTTCTCCCTCAGACAAAACCTCCCTCCTGGCCCCTTCAGATTGGTGTGAGGGTATGTCAGAACAGTTATCATCAGCGTCCTCTTGCTCTTCAGTGTTTAAAACAGAGCAATCGCGCTTTCTCTGATAAGTAGGCATTTTGGATAAAATGTTTGCAATAGAATTATCCATTACAGCCGTTAATTGTTGCATGGTAATAAGTATTGGCGCACTAGATGTACTAGGGGCCTCTTGTGTGGGCAAAACTGGTGTAGACACAGAAGGGGATGATGCAGTATCATGCTTACTCCCCTCATTTGAGGAATCATCTTGGGCAATATCATTATCTGTGGCATCATTGTCCCTACTTTGTTTGGACACTATGGCACAATTATCACATAAATTTAAATGGGGAGAAACCTTGGTTTTCATACATATAGAACATAGCTTATCTGATGGTACAGACATGTTAAACAGGCTTAAACTTGTCAACAAAGCACAAAAAACGTTTTAAAATAAAACCGTTACTGTCACTTTAAATTTCAAACTGAACACACTTTATTACTGAATATGTGAAAAAGTATGAAGGAATTGTTCAAAATTCACCAAAATTTCACCACAGTGTCTTAAAGCCTTAAAAGTATTGCACACCAAATTTGAAAGCTTTTATCCTTAAAATAACGGAACCGGAGCCGTTTTTACATTTAACCCCTATACAGTCCCAGCTATCTGCTTTGCTGAGACCCAACCAAGCCCAGAGGGGAATACGATACCAAATGACGCCTTCTATAAGCTTTTTCAGTGGTTCTTAGCTCCTCACACATGCATCTGCATGCCTTGCTCTCCAAAAACAACTGCGCATTAGTGGCGCGAAAATGAGGCTCTGCCTATAACTAGAAAAGGCCCCCATATGAAAAAGGTGTCCAATACAGTGCCTGCCGTTTTTCTAAACAATCCCCAAGATTATAATAACTATTAAGAGTTATAATCTGCAAAATATGCTTAGCAAAGTAATCGTTTTAGCCCAGAAAAATGTCTACCAGTTTTTTAAGCCCTTATGAAGCCCTTTATTCTTTTACTTAATCTAAGAAAATGGCTTACCGGTCCCCATAAGGGGAAATGACAGCCTTCCAGCATTACATAGTCTTGTTAGAAATGTGGCCAGTCATACCTCAAGCAGAAAAACATAATTTATGCTTACCTGATAAATTCCTTTCTTCTGTTGTGTGATCAGTCCACGGGTCATCATTACTTCTGGGATATAACTCCTCCCCAACAGGAAATGCAAGAGGATTCACCCAGCAGAGCTGCATATAGCTCCTCCCCTCTACGTCACTCCCAGTCATTCGACCAAGAATCAACGAGAAAGGAGAAACCAAGGGTGAAGTGGTGACTGGAGTATAATTGAAAAGATATTTACCTGCCTTAAAAAAACAGGGCGGGCCGTGGACTGATCACACAACAGAAGAAAGGAATTTATCAGGTAAGCATAAATTATGTTTTCTTCTGTTATGTGTGATCAGTCCACGGGTCATCATTACTTCTGGGATACCAATACCAAAGCAAAAGTACACGGATGACGGGAGGGATAGGCAGGCTCATTATACAGAAGGAACCACTGCCTGAAGAACCTTTCTCCCAAAAATAGCCTCCGAAGAAGCAAAAGTGTCAAATTTGTAAAATTTGGAAAAAGTATGAAGCGAAGACCAAGTTGCAGCCTTGCAAATCTGTTCAACAGAGGCCTCATTCTTAAAGGCCCAAGTGGAAGCCACAGCTCTAGTAGAATGAGCTGTAATTCTTTCAGGAGGCTGCTGTCCAGCAGTCTCATAGGCTAAACGAATTATGCTACGAAGCCAGAAGGAGAGAGAGGTAGCCGAAGCCTTATGACCTCTCCTCTGACCAGAGTACACGACAAACAGGGAAGACGTTTGTCGAAAATCCTTAGTTGCCTGCAAGTAGAACTTGAGGGCACGAACTACATCCAGATTGTGTAGAAGACGTTCCTTCTTTGAAGAAGGATTCGGGCACAGGGAAGGAACCACGATCTCTTGATTGATGTTCCTGTTAGTGACTACCTTAGGTAAGAACCCAGGTTTAGTACGCAGAACTACCTTATCTGAATGAAAAATCAAATAAGGAGAATCACAATGTAAAGCTGATAACTCAGAGACTCTCCGAGCCGAAGAAATAGCCATTAAAAATAACACTTTCCAAGATAACAACTTTATATCAATGGAATGAAGGGGTTCAAACGGAACTCCTTGTAGAACGTTAAGAACAAGGTTTAAACTCCATGGCGGAGCAACAGTTTTAAACACAGGCTTGATTCTAGCTAAAGCCTGACAAAAGGCCTGGACGTCTGGATTTTCTGACAGACGCCTGTGCAACAAGATGGACAGAGCTGAGATCTGTCCCTTTAATGAACTAGCCGATAAACCCTTTTCTAAACCTTCTTGTAGAAAGGACAATATCCTAGGAATCCTAACCTTACTCCAGGAGTAACCTTTGGATTCGCACCAGTATAGGTATTTACGCCATATCTTATGGTAAATCCTTCTGGTAACAGGCTTCCTAGCCTGTATCAGGGTATCAATAACCGACTCAGAAAAACCACGTTTTGATAAAATCAAGCGTTCAATTTCCAAGCAGTCAGCTTCAGAGAAGTTAGATTTTGATGTTTGAATGGACCCTGTATCAGAAGGTCCTGTCTTAGAGGTAGAGACCAAGGCGGACAGGATGACATGTCCACTAGATCTGCATACCAAGTCCTGCGTGGCCATGCAGGCGCTATTAGAATCACTGATGCTCTCTCCTGTTTGATTTTGGCAATCAATCGAGGAAGCAGCGGGAAGGGTGGAAACACATAAGCCATCCCGAAGTTCCAAGGTGCTGTCAAAGCATCTATCAGAACCGCTCCCGGATCCCTGGATCTGGACCCGTAGCGAGGAAGTTTGGCGTTCTGGCGAGACGCCACGAGATCTATCTCTGGTTTGCCCCAACGTCGAAGTATTTGGGCAAAGACCTCCGGATGAAGTTCCCACTCCCCCGGATGAAAAGTCTGGCGACTCAAGAAATCCGCCTCCCAGTTCTCCACTCCCGGGATGTGGATTGCTGACAGGTGGCAAGAGTGAGAGTATCTTTGATACTTCCATCATTGCTAGGGAGCTTCTTGTCCCTCCTTGATGGTTGATGTAAGCTACAGTCGTGATGTTGTCCGACTGAAACCTGATGAACCCCCGAGTTTTTAACTGGGGCCAAGCCAGAAGGGCATTGAGAACTGCTCTCAATTCCAGAATGTTTATTGGTAGGAGACTTTCCTCCTGATTCCATTGTCCCTGAGCCTTCAGAGAATTCCAGACAGCGCCCCAACCTAGTAGGCTGGCGTCTGTTGTTACAATTGTCCAGTCCGGCCTGCTGAATGGCATCCCCCTGGACAGATGTGGCCGAGAAAGCCACCATAGAAGAGAGTTTCTGGTCTCTTGATCCAGATTCAGAGTAGGGGACAAGTCTGAGTAATCCCCATTCCACTGACTCAGCATGCACAATTGCAGTGGTCTGAGATGTAGACGTGCAAAGGGTACTATGTCCATTGCTGCTACCATTAAGCCGATCACCTCCATGCATTGAGCTACTGACGGGAGTTGAATGGAATGAAGGACACGGCATGCATTTAGAAGCTTTGTTAATCTGTCTTCTGTCAGATAAATCTTCATTTCTACAGAATCTATAAGAGTCCCCAAGAATGGAACTCTTGTGAGAGGAAAGAGAGAACTCTTCTTTTCGTTCACTTTCCATCCATGCGACCTTAGAAATGCCAGAACTAACTCTGTATGAGACTTGGCAGTTTGAAAGCTTGAAGCTTGTATCAGAATGTCGTCTAGGTACGGAGCTACCGAAATTCCTCGCGGTCTTAGTACCGCCAGAAGGGCACCCAGAACCTTTGTGAAGATTCTTGGAGCCGTAGCCAATCCGAATGGAAGAGCTACAAACTGGTAATGCCTGTCTAAGAAGGCAAACCTTAGATACCGGTAATGATCTTTGTGAATCGGTATGTGAAGGTAAGCATCCTTTAAATCCACTGTGGTCATGTACTGACCCTTTTGGATCATGGGTAAGATTGTCCGAATAGTTTCCATTTTGAACGATGGAACTCTTAGGAATTTGTTTAGGATCTTTAAATCCAAGATTGGCCTGAAAGTTCCCTCTTTTTTGGGAACCACAAACAGGTTTGAGTAAAACCCTTGTCCTTGTTCCGACCGCGGAACCGGATGGATCACTCCCATTAATAACAGATCTTGTACACAGCGTAGAAACGCTTCTTTCTTTATCTGGTTTGTTGACAACCTTGACAGATGAAATCTCCCTCTTGGGGGAGAGAATTTGAAGTCTAGAAGGTATCCCTGAGATATGATCTCTAGCGCCCAGGGATCCTGAACATCTCTTGCCCAAGCTTGGGCGAAGAGAGAGAGTCTGCCCCCCACTAGATCCGGTCCCGGATCGGGGGCCCTCGATTCATGCTGTCTTAGGGGCAGCAGCAGGTTTCCTGGCCTGCTTGCCCTTGTTCCAGGACTGGTTAGGTTTCCAGCCTTGTCTGTAACGAGCAACAGCTCCTTCCTGTTTTGGTGCAGTGGAAGTTGGTGCTGCTCCTGCTTTGAAATTCCGAAAGGGACGAAAATTAGACTGTCTAGCCTTAGCTTTGGCTTTGTCTTGAGGCAGGGCGTGGCCCTTACCTCCTGTAATGTCAGCGATAATTTCTTTCAAACCGGGCCCAAATAAAGTTTGCCCCTTGAAAGGTATATTAAGTAATTTGGACTTAGAAGTTACATCAGCTGACCAGGATTTTAGCCACAGCGCCCTACGTGCCTGAATGGCGAATCCTGAGTTCTTAGCCGTAAGTTTGGTTAAATGTACTACGGCCTCCGAAATGAATGAATTAGCTAGTTTAAGGACTCTAAGCCTGTCCGTAATGTCGTCCAGCGTAGCTGAACTAAGGTTCTCTTCCAGAGACTCAATCCAAAATGCTGCCGCAGCCGTAATCGGCGCGATGCATGCAAGGGGTTGCAATATAAAACCTTGTTGAACAAACATTTTCTTAAGGTAACCCTCTAATTTTTTATCCATTGGATCTGAAAAAGCACAGCTATCCTCCACCGGGATAGTGGTACGCTTAGCTAAAGTAGAAACTGCTCCCTCCACCTTAGGGACCGTTTGCCATAAGTCCCGTGTGGTGGCGTCTATTGGAAACATCTTTCTAAATATTGGAGGGGGTGAGAACGGCACACCGGGTCTATCCCACTCCTTAGTAACAATTTCAGTTAGTCTCTTAGGTATAGGAAAAACGTCAGTACTCGCCGGTACCGCAAAGTATTTATCCAACCTACACAATTTCTCTGGTATTGCAACAGTGTTACAATCATTAAGAGCCGCTAAAACCTCCCCTAGTAATACACGGAGGTTCTCCAATTTAAATTTAAAATTTGAAATATCTGAATCCAATCTGTTTGGATCAGAACCGTCACCCACAGAATGAAGCTCTCCGTCCTCATGCTCTGCAAGCTGTGACGCAGTATCAGACATGGCCCTAGTATTATCAGCGCACTCTGTTCTCACCCCAGAGTGATCACGCTTGCCTCTTAGTTCTGGTAATTTAGCCAAAACTTCAGTCATAACAGTAGCCATATCTTGTAATGTTATCTGTAATGGCCGCCCAGATGTACTAGGCGCCACAATATCACGCACCTCCCGGGCGGGAGATGCAGGTACTGACACGTGAGGCGAGTTAGTCGGCATAACTCTCCCCTCGCTGTTTGGTGAAATTTGTTCAATTTGTACAGATTGGCTTTTATTTAAAGTAGCATCAATACAGTTAGTACATAAATTTCTATTGGGCTCCACCTTGGCATTGGAACAAATGACACAGGTATCTTCCTCTGAATCAGACATGTTTAACACACTAGCAAATAAACTTGCAACTTGGTTACAATCTTATTTAACAAAAACGTACTGTGCCTCAAAGAAGCACTAAACGATTAAATGACAGTTGAAATAATGAACAGAAAAAACAGTTATAGCATCAATCCTTGAAAACAACACAACTTTTAGCAAAGGTTTGTTCCCATTAGTAAAGTAACAATAATTAAATTTGAAACATAAAAATTACAGAGCAACGTTTTTAATCACAGTCAATATATAAGTCTCACAGCTCTGCTGAGAGAATCTACCTCCCTCCAAAGAAGTTTGAAGACCCCTGAGTTCTGTTAGAGATGAACCGGATCATGCAGGAAATACAAGAGTAACTGACTGGAAATTTTTGATGCGTAGCAAAGAGCGCCAAAAACGGCCCCTCCCCCTCACACACAGCAGTGAGAGAGAAACGAAACTGTCACAATTAAAACAAGCAACTGCCAAGTGGAAAAATAATGCCCAAACATTTATTCACTCAGTACCTCAGAAAATGTAAACGATTCCACATTCCAGCAAAAACGTTTAACATAATAAATACCTATTAAAAGGTTTAATGTACTTTTTACAGAGTAATTCCAGTGAAGTACCATCCCCAGAATACTGAAGTGTAGAGTATACATACATGTCATTATAACGGTATGGCAGGATTTTCTCATCAATTCCATTCAGAAAATAAAAACTGCTACATACCTCAATGCAGATTCATCTGCCCGCTGTCCCCTGATCTGAAGCTTTTACCTCCCTCAGATGGCCGAGAAACAGCAATATGATCTTAACTACTCCGGTTAAAATCATAGTAAAAACTCTGGTAGATTCTTCTTCAAACTCTGCCAGAGAGGCAATAACACGCTCCGGTGCTATTGTAAAATAACAAACTTTTGATTGAAGTTATAAAAACTAAGTATAATCACCATAGTCCTCTCACACATCCTATCTAGTCGTTGGGTGCAAGAGAATGACTGGGAGTGACGTAGAGGGGAGGAGCTATATGCAGCTCTGCTGGGTGAATCCTCTTGCATTTCCTGTTGGGGAGGAGTTATATCCCAGAAGTAATGATGACCCGTGGACTGATCACACATAACAGAAGAAAGTCTGCCAACTGTTTCCCCCAACTGAAGTTACTTCATCTCAACAGTCCTGTGTGGAAACAGCAATCGATTTTAGTAACGTTTGCTAAAATCATCTTCCTCTTACAAACAGAAATCTTCATCTCTTTTCTGTTTCAGAGTAAATAGTACATACCAGCACTATTTTAAAATAACAAACACTTGATTGAAGAATAAAAACTACATTTAAACACCAAAAAACTCTTAACCATCTCCGTGGAGATGTTGCCTGTGCAACGGCAAAGAGAATGACTGGGGTAGGCGGAGCCTAGGAGGGATCATGTGACCAGCTTTGCTGGGCTCTTTGCCATTTCCTGTTGGGGAAGAGAATATCCCACAAGTAAGGATGACGCCGTGGACCGGACACACCTATGTTGGAGAAAATTGGGTTCAGTATCCCTTTAAAGGGACAGTCAACCTAAAAAATGCTCCTAAATATATGTAAAAGGTTATTGAAGCTAAATACATCAAACAGTATCCCAAAGTGGAAAGTTAAGAAATGTGTAAGTAAATAAACTATTTTATCCTCGGCCGTTTAGAGATGGCCGCCTGAGCCCTCCTACCCCTATGTCATCCTGATGTATTCAGTCTCCCAAAATTGAATCTTGTTGAATTTGCGCGGTCCCACAATTTGTGCATGCGCAATGCGCTGACTATGCTCAAGGGGGGCTTTTTGTTGCAGGAACTGCAAACAACCGCTCAGTATCATAACCGCTCACTTTCAAATAAGGTAAATTTATCTAACAGTCGACCCGCTGATAAGAACAATCGCTACGATACTGAGCAGCAGTTAGTAGTTCCTGCAACAAAAAGCCCCCCTGGAGCCAAACCGGCGCATTGCGCATGCGCAAATTGCGGGACCGTGCAAATTCAACTAGTTTCAATTCTGGAAGACTGAATACATCAGGATGACGTAGGGGTAGGAGGGCTCAGACGGCCATCTCTAAACGGCCGAGGATGAAATAGTTAGTTGATTTACTTACACATTTCTTAACGTTCCACTTTGGGATACTGTTTGATGTATTTAGCTTCAATAACCTTTTACATAGATTTAGGAAAAACTTTTAGGTTGACTGTCCCTTTAAGTGGAAAAAATGATAAACAATTGGGTCATTATTATATCAATTAGAACAACCAAATAGGATGATCGAAAGAAAAAAGAAGGGGTCAATAAAGAAGGGAAAAAAACATTTAGCTTCCCAAGGTTGTCTAAGCAAAGGTAACAGTGAAGCAAGAATATTATTAAAAGGGTATGTACAGAGGACCAATCAGCTTGAGCCATGGGTCATGGAAAACTGCCCGTGTGGATGCAACAAAGAGAGAAGAAACTGTAAACATACTTTATATATGTGAAAACGAAAAGCAGCCCTATCCTAAATAATAATCTGCTGGTGTATTGTCATAACCCAGAGCTATAGTTTGGAGAAAGAGTGGCGTAAAGCTGCTGTGGTGTCATATACAGGACCAGGGTGCAGATGATGAATGGAAAACACATTGCAGATGTTTATTCCAAGCAAATGAACCCTGTGCTTAAAAAAGAAGAGATAAAATCTCTGATTTGCACCACAAAGTGGAGCTTGAATAATGAAAAGGGATTCGTTCTCTTGGTATCTTTATTTGAAAAGCAGGAATTTAAGCTTATGAAACGGCCCATCTTTGGTTCAGCACCTGGGTAGCGCTTGTTGATTGGTGGCTAAATGTAAATCATACACACTGTGCTACCATTATAGTATCCAAAGCAAGGTACAACGTATAAAAAACAGGAGAGCTTGTGTTAGGAGGATGTCTGCTGTAAATTGCTCATCCACAGTCCCAGCTGTAAAGCTAAAGCATATAGCTCCTCTATATGTAGTTACAAATAGAGGAGCCAGATCAGCTAAAAGCGTGTATATAGAATATCAGCTGTGGAATTCTTATTCCAGGTCCCAAACCACATGGGAAAGGCATGTGAGACAGCTATCTGCCAGAAACCATCTGCACCAGGAGGCATGGTAAGAAAGGAACAGAGAGGGAAGCAGTTCAGATAAGGCACCCTAGGCTCCTAGCAGTTCATATTAATGGAACAGAAAGTAGTCAGAACATTCCATGTGAAAGGAGTTCATTCAGTAGTGAAGGAAAGTGAAAATGAACAGGATACCCAAGAAAATGTCAAACATCTGCAGAAGAGGGGGGTGGGCAGGAGCAGTTTCATGCTGAATAACTTGTCTGATGTTTATGCATTGGTAACTTAATATAAACGCAACATTTCTAAAATCATACTGCTTCATGTGCTGTCAACAATAAACATGAGAATATTAAAAGGGACAGTATACCCAAAATGTGTCTCTGCTTTAAATTGTTCCCTAATGATCAATTTTATCTGATGGAGTGATTTAAATGGTTTCCATGTAGCTCCTTTAACCTTATTTCGGTACTTGAAATAGCTGATTTAGCCTGTGGTATCACCACCTATACTGAAAGTTTCTATACTGGAGTCTACGTTATTGATAAGCTATGTAAACACATCCAACAGAAGAAATTGCACTCCCAGTGGGGTGCAGCATAGTAATAAAACGTTAAATTTTTCATTGTTCTCTCTACGTATTGAGCTTTGGTTTACAAATATAAGATAAAGGAAGCAAGTGTGTGTACATAAATTGATAACCTAATGAGATATGATATTACCTACAAGCGCAACCCATTTCAATAGTCTGTGCACAGTCTATTACAACACAAAACCAGCCAATTCATATACAATTTCTCATACATTCTATACTACTATAAGTCATTGAAAACACATTAATCAAAAACTATTTTTACAGTGTACTGTCGCTTTAAGTTCGTTAACAGAAGCGAGGAAACCAAAACAAACGTAGGCACCTAAAACTAGACTCTGATAAATAAATTGCTCAACTAAGCTTTTGGGGAAACAAATTAAATTACTTCTAAAAAAATGCTCTCTCTATTCTGATTAGAGAGGATGGATAATTCTTTAGCATATTTACATATGGTTAACTGAAAAGAAAAACAACGTACACAACAAGCTCTGAAGAACACTGAAACAGCAAAACCCTTGAAATGTTGCTAACAAACACTTCAAACACATTTTTAAAGCTCGTTTGCAATGCGGCAATCAACTTCAAGTAAATTACGCAAAAACACAACAAACCTTAAAGGGACATTAAACACTAAATAACTGCTAGATAGAATGATGCATTCAAAGAAAAGATTAGTCTGACAATAACATGTAGATGTATCTATTCAAGTTTCATTAGCTGTTTAAATATTGACAAAATAAGTGTTAAGTTTTAGTGTCTATAAAAAAAAAATGGGAGCTGCCATGTTGTAACTTTGGTTACCTTCTCAGCTGTGGCCAATTAGGGACAGTTATAAATAGGTCACTAGTGTGTGTATAACAGTGTTCTTCACTTCCATTTCTAACAGGAACTAAAAAAGCTCACAATTTCAGAATAGAACAGGAAAAGGGGACAAAATAAATAATGAAAGTATAATGCAGAGATTTTTTTTATATACATACAATTTATCATTTTATATTACAATCTCAGAGTGCTTAAAGGGACGTGAAACCCAAAAATTTTCTTTCATGATTCAGATAGAGAATACAATTTTAAACAACTTTCCAATGTACTTTTATTATTTAATTTGCTTTCTTCTCTTGTTATCATTTGCTGAAAGGTTTATCTAGGCAAGTTCATGAGCAGCAGAGAAACTAGGTTCTAGCTGTTGGTGGCTGCATATATATATTGAATGTGATTGGCTCACCCATGTGTTCAGTTAGAAACTAGTAGTGCATTGCTGCTCCTTCAACAAATGATACCAAGAGAATGAAACAGATTAGATAATAGAAGTAAATTAGAAAGTTGTTTAAAATTGTATTCTCTATCTGAATCATGCAAGAAAAATTTGGGGTTTCATGTACCTTTAATGTCTCTTTAAAGGGACACTCAAGTCAAAATAAACCTTTATGATTCAGATAGAGCAGCAGTTTTAAGACACTTTCTAATTTACTTACATAATCAAATTTACTTAATTCTCTTAGTATTATTTGTTGAAGGGGCAGCAATGCAATACTGGGAGCCAGACATCAACAACATTGGGCGAGTCAATGTAAACCATATATGTGCATCCACCAGAAGCAGTTAACTCTTAGTAGTGAATTCCTGCTCCTGAGCGTACTTAGGTTATGCTGCTCAAGAAAGTATACAGTGAGAATGAAGCAAATCTGATATCAGAAGTTAAACAACTTTCCGATATTATGCTCCATCTGAATCATGAAACTTTAATTCTGACTTTACTGCTCCTTTAAAATTTCCCCCCCTTTTAATTTGTTCCCAATGTTCCATTTTACTTGCTGGAGTGTATTAAATTCTTTACAAATAGCTTCTTTACCTTTATTTTGTAAGTTGAAATAGCTGGTTTTCCTCAAAAAAAGATACAATTTTAAATAGAAACATTTTTTGCAAAACAGTTCCATTAGCAAACTTGATTTTAGTAAAAAGTTATTACTGTTTTTAAGCAGCACACACTCATGATGCGAGTTCCCAGTGTAAAAGCATTCTCACACCAATCATTCTCTTGGTATCTTTATTTGAAAAAGCAGGAATGTAAAGCTTACAAGCCGGCTTATCTGGTTCAGCAACTGGGTAGCGCTTGCTGATAGGTGGTTAAATTTAGCCACCAATTAGCAAGTGCTAACCAGGTTCTGAACCAAAGATGGGCCGGCACTTCCTGCTTTTTCAAATAAAGATACCAAGAAAAACATAATTTATGCTTACCAGATAAATTCATTTCCTTCCTGGCAGGGAGAGTCCACGACTTAATTCCTTACTGTTGGGAAATACAACACCTGACCCCAGGAGGAGGCAAAGACACCCCAGCCAAAGGCAAAAATATCCCTCCCATTTCCGCTATCCCCCAGTCATTCTGCTGAGGGAACAAGGAAAAGTAGGAGAAACATAAGGGTGTAAAAGGTGCCAGAAGAAAAATATAAAAAGGGTGCCGCCTATCAAAAAAAAAATAAAAAAATTACGGGAAAGGTCGTGGACTCTCCCTGCCAGGAAGGAAAGGAATTTATCTGGTAAGCATAAATTATGTTTTCCTTCCATAAGGCAGGGAGAGTCCACAACATTATTCCTTACGGTTAGGAAAACTATACCCAACAGGACACTGAATGAATAACGGGAGGGAACAGAAAAAAAGAGGCGGACCCTATTCTGAGGGCACCACAGCCTGCAAAACTTTTCTCCCGAAAAGCTGCTTCAGCCGAAGCAAACAAATCAAACTTGTAAAATTTAGAAAAAGTGTGTAAGGAGGACCAGATAGTGTTAGGCACTCAGGGCCGCAGACACCGCTGATTGTAACTGCGCGGAAAATTCCGCTGGAAAAAAGCCCCCTCCAGATGGAAGATTAGTTGAGCTGCGGGGAACTGCATGTGGAGCGGGTAATGTAGAGAGGGTAGTAATTTCTCGAGATGCTATGAAAAAGGGCGCCAAGCTATTACGAGCTTCGCAACACTTCAAAAACGAAAGTGAAACCTGTTTGCTCCAAGCCAAAAACACACAGCTTATGAGCCTAAAAAAAAAACAAACTCACATTAAGCAGATATAAATCTGCTAACTGTTCAAATAATCTCCCTGAAGGCGATATTAACCCTTGATCCTATCGAAGTATAAAGGAGCCACACTGTGACCCTGTATAGTGTTTTAAAATGTATATATAAAAAAAATGGTCTTACCCTCCAGGATCCATGCTGTGAAACAGGCACAGCCTCTCAAGTGTGACAGTCTTGCAGCAGCACTCCTGACATGGACTTGAGTGTGTAGCAGCAAGCAGTGAAACTTGTCAACACTGATTGCTCAGCGACAGTCTGGTTGGGTTAGCAGAAAAACTTTCCCTGCATCTCCAGACTAACTTTCATCAATACTCTCACTGAGAGGTTGACATGACTACTTAAAACTTCAGTCCTCTCTTGAAGGGAACATACCCATACAGGACTATCCAAATCTTCTGACACTTCTCTGCCACCTCCAATAGTGACGGAAGGCAAAGAATGACTGGGGGATAGGGGAAGTGGGAGACATATTTAAGCCTTTGGCTGGGGTGTCTGTCTCCTCCTGGTGGCCAGGTGTTCTATTTCTCAACAGTAAGGAATTAGGTCGTGGACTCTGCCTGCCTTATGGAAAGATTTATAATAGTAGTCAATTAGAAAGTTGCATGCTCCCGAATGAAAAAAATGTGGGCTTAGTATCCCTTTATGTATTCATTGATGCAATACACACCAGGCATAGTGTAGGAATCCTGTACCTCTAGTCACACTTTTACTAGTACATTGCAAAATGTTTATATTCACAATTGTGCATTTCAGTTGGGGCCTTTCTATCTCTTTAAAGGAATATGAAACCCAACGTTTTCTTTCATGATTCAGATAGAGAATACAATTTTAAAAACAACTTTCTAATTTACTTCCATTGCCATTTTTCTTTGTTCTCTTGGTATCTTTATTTGAAAACCAGGGATGTATGCTTAGGAGCCATCCCATTTCTGGAGCACTTTATGGTAGCAGTTTTGCAAGAATGTTATCCATTGGCAAAAGCACTAGATGACTTCCTGCCACATAGTGCTCTAGATGCCTACCTAGGTATCGCTTCAACAAAGAATATCATGGGAACGAAGCAAATGTGATAATACAAGTAAAAAAATAAAAAAGAGTTTGTAAATGCTATGCTCTGACTGAATCACTAAAGAAAATTTTTGGGTTTCATATGCCTTTAAGTATTAAAGGGACAGTCAACCCAAAAAGTTAAATATATATAAAGTTTCAATTGATCTTTATTTACAAATGTAGCCCAGTTTTGTGATCTATAGCATTTGCAAGTAAAAGCACTTACTGTTCGCGCCTCTGCCGTTTGAAAATGTCCGTTTGGCCCCTCCCCTATTTAGTCATCTACACCATCATCTTCTTATAATCGCAGTAACTTTGCGATCGTCCTTGTGCCCTGCTTTAGCACATGCGCAATGCACCTATTATACTGAAGGGGGAGCGTTTGTAACTAACTGCTGTCGGAGAGTTGAACAGCACACTGGTACGCCACAACTATGAACCGCTCAGATAATGAGCCAGTGATTTTGTCCCTGTTACAAACGTTCCCCCTTTAGTATAATAGGCGCATTGCACATGCGCTAAAGCAGGGCACGAGGACGATCGCAAAGTTACTGTGATTATAAGAAGATGATGATGTAGACGAAATAGGGAAGGGGCCAAACTGACATTTTCAAACGGCAGAGGCGCGAACAGTAAATGCTTTTACTTTAAAATGCTATAGATCACAAAACTGGGCTACGTTTGTAAATAATGATCGATTAAAACTTATATATATATATATATATATATATATATATATATTTTAGAAGAATTTTTGGGTTGACTATTTAACTATGGAAAAGCTATGTTAACACGAGCCAGCAAAAAATATACACCCAGTGGGGTGTGGGAGTCATATAAAGTAAAATGCTAATTTTCAATTGTTCTCTCTAAGTATTGGGTTTTGGTATACAGACAGATACAAGATAAGGAAGCATTTCTGAGTGTAGAAACTGATAGGACAATGAGGTCTCTCTACAAGCTCAGCCCATTTTAACAGAATGTGGTTTCAAAGAGCAAAAACAGCTGTATCATGCGACAACCATAAGCCAATCACAATATGTATATACTGTGTGCTTTTCACCATGCTCAGTAGGAGCTGGAATCTCATAAAGTGTGCATATAAAAAGATTGTGCATATTTTGATACTTGAAGAATATAGAAAAAAAAAAAAATTGTTTTGTTTTTTAAATTGCATGCTCTATCTGAATCGTGAAACTTGAAATTTGACTTTAGTGTCCCTTTAAGTCAGGGCTCGACAAACCCAGGAGCCTGACTCCTAGAATTTTACCCCTGGCTCCTAACTTCTTGGATATATCTATATACAAATCCAGCTGTCTGGCTCCTAAAAATATGCCTGGCTCCTAAATATTTTTTACTGGCTCCTAATTTTTAAACAGATTTGTCAAGTACTTAAGCGATAACCAAAAACCAAACTGTGGAAGGGATCAGAAACAAAACAGACTGCAGAAAAGAAAAAAACAGAATTTATGCTTACCTGATAAATTTCTTTCTCCAACGGTGTGTCCGGTCCACGGCGTCAACCTTACTTGTGGGAATATTCTCTTCCCCAACAGGAAATGGCAAAGAGCAGAGCAAAAGCTGCCCATATAGCCCCTCTTAGGGCTCCAACCCCCAGTCATTCGACCGACGGTTAGGAGAAAAAAAGGAGAAACTATAGGGTGCCGTGGTGACTGTAGTGTATAGAGAAAGAAAAATAATTTTGGCAAAAGTGTGCAGAGAAGACCAAGTCGCTGCCTTACATATCTGGTCAACAGAAGCCTCGTTCTTGAAAGCCCATGTGGAAGCCACAGCCCTAGTGGAGTGAGCTGTGATTCGTTCAGGGGGCTGCCGTCCGGCAGTCTCGTAAGCCAATCGGATAATGCTTTTCAGCCAGAAAGAAAGAGAGGTAGCAGTAGCTTTTTGTCCTCTCCTCTTACCAGAGTAAACGACAAACAAAGATGAGGTTTGTCTAAAATCCTTTGTTGCATCTAAATAGAACTTTAAAGCACGGACTACATCCAAATTGTGTAACAAACGTTCCTTCTTTGAAACTGGATTCGGACACAGAGAAGGAACAACTATTTCCTGGTTAATATTCTTGTTGGAAACAACTTTTGGAGGCTTGGTACGCAAAACGACCTTATCTGAATGGAACACCAGATAGGGTGGATCACACTGCAGAGCAGATAATTCAGAAACTCTTCTAGCAGAAGAAATAGCAACCAAAAAACATAATTTATGTAAGAACTTACCCGATAAATTCATTTCTTTCATATTAGCAAGAGTCCATGAGCTAGTGACGTATGGGATATACATTCCTACCAGGAGGGGCAAAGTTTCCCAAACCTCAAAATGCCTATAAATACACCCCTCACCACACCCACAAATCAGTTTAACGAATAGCCAAGAAGTGGGGTGATAAGAAAAAAGTGCGAAAGCATAAAAAATAAGGAATTGGAATAATTGTGCTTTATACAAAAAAATCATAACCACCACGAAAAAAGGGTGGGCCTCATGGACTCTTGCTAATATGAAAGAAATGAATTTATCAGGTAAGTTCTTACAAAATTATGTTTTCTTTCATGTAATTAGCAAGAGTCCATGAGCTAGTGACGTATGGGATAATGACTACCCAAGATGTGGATCTGTCCACGCAAGAGTCACTAGAGAGGGAGGGATAAAATAAAGACAGCCAATTCCTGCTGAAAATAATCCACACCCAAAATAAAGTTTAATGAAAACATAAGCAGAAGATTCAAACTGAAACCGCTGCCTGAAGTACTTTTCTACCAAAAACTGCTTCAGAAGAAGAAAACACATCAAAATGGTAGAATTTAGAAAAAGTATGCAAAGAGGACCAAGTTGCTGCTTTGCAAATCTGATCAACCGAAGCCTCATTCCTAAACGCCCAGGAAGTAGAAACTGACCTAGTAGAATGAGCTGTAATCCTTTGAGGCAGAGTTTTACCCGACTCGACATAAGCATGGTGAATTAAGGATTTCAACCAAGATGCCAAAGAAATGGCAGAAGCTTTCTGACCTTTTCTAGAACCGGAAAAGATGACAAATAGACTAGAAGTCTTTCGGAAAGACTTAGCAGCTTCAACATAATATTTCAAAGCTCTAACAACATCCAAAGAATGCAACGATTTCTCCTTAGAATTCTTAGGATTAGGACATAATGAAGGAACCACAATTTCTCTACTAATGTTGTTGGAATTCACAACCTTAGGTAAAAATTCAAAAGAAGTTCGCAACACTGCCTTATCCTGATGAAAAATCAGAAAAGGAGACTCACAAGAAAGAGCAGACAATTCAGAGACTCTTCTGGCAGAAGAGATGGCCAAAAGGAACAAAACTTTCCAAGAAAGTAATTTAATGTCCAATGAATGCATAGGTTCAAACGGAGGAGCTTGAAGAGCCCCCAGAACCAAATTCAAACTCCAAGGAGGAGAAATTGACTTAATGACAGGTTTTATACGAACCAAGGCTTGTACAAAACAATGAATATCAGAAAGATTAGCAATCTTTCTGTGAAAAAGAACAGAAAGAGCAGAGACTTGACCTTCAAGGAACTTGCGGACAAACCTTTATCTAAACCATCCTGAAGAAACTGTAAAATTCTCGGAATTCTAAAAGAATGCCAGAAAAAATGATGAGAAAGACACCAAGAAATATAAGTCTTCCAGACTCTATAATATATCTCTCTAGATACAGATTTATGAGCCTGTAACATAGTATTAATCACAGAGTCAGAGAAACCTCTTTGACCAAGAATCAAGCGTTCAATTTCCATACCTTTAAATTTAAGGATTTGAGATCCTGATGGAAAAAAGGACCTTGCGACAGAAGGTCTGGTCTTAACGGAAGAGTCCACGGTTGGCAAGAGGCCATCCGGACAAGATCCGCATACCAAAACCTGTGAGGCCATGCTGGAGCTACCAGCAGAACAAACGAGCATTCCTTCAGAATCTTGGAGATTACTCTTGGAAGAAGAACTAGAGGCGGAAAGATATAGACAGGATGATACTTCCAAGGAAGTGATAATGCAACCACTGCCTCCGCCTGAGGATCCCGGGATCTGGACCGATACCTGGGAAGTTTCTTGTTTAGATGAGAAGCCATCAGATCTATTTCTGGAAGTTCCCACATTTGAACAATCTGAAGAAATACCTCTGGGTGAAGAGACCATTCGCCCGGATGCAACGTTTGGCGACTGAGATAATCCGCTTCCCAATTGTCTATTCCTGGAATATGAACCGCAGAGATTAGACAGGAGCTGGATTCCTCCCAAACCAGAGTTCGAGATACTTCTTTCATAGCCAGAGGACTGTGAGTCCCTCCTTGATGATTGATGTATGCCACAGTTGTGACATTGTCTGTCTGAAAACAAATGAACGATTCTCTCTTCAGAGAGGCCAAGACTGAAGAGCTCTGAAAATTGCACGGAGTTCCAAAATATTGATCGGTAATCTCACCTCCTGAGATTCCCAAACCCCTTGTGCTGTCAGAGACCCCCACACAGCTCCCCAACCTGTAGGACTTGCATCTGTTGAAACTACAGTCCAGGTCGGAAGAACAAAAGAAGCCCCCTGAACTAACCGATGGTGATCTGTCCACCACGTCAGAGAGTGTCGTACAATCGGTCTTAAAGATATTAATTGAGATATCTTTGTGTAATCCCTGCACCACTGGTTCAGCATACAGAGCTGAAGAGGCCGCATGTGAAAACGAGCAAAGGGGATCGCGTCCGATGCCACAGTCATAAGACCTAGAATTTCCATGCATAAGGCTACCGCAGGGAAAGATTGTGACTGAAGGTTTCGACAAGCTGATATCAACTTTAGATGTCTCATGTCTATCAAAGATAGAGTCATGGATACTGAATCTATCTGAAAACCTAAAAAGGTTACCTAAGTCTGAGGAATCAATGAACTTTTTGGTAAATTGATCCTCCAACCATGATGTTGAAGAAACAACACAAGTCGATTCGAATGAGATTCTGCTAAATATGAAGACTGAGCAAGTACCAAGATATCGTCCAAATAAGGAATACCACAATACCCTGTTCTCTGATTACAGACAGAAGGGCACCGAGAACCTTCGTAAAAAATTATTGGAGCTGTAGCTAGGCCAAACGGCAGAGCCACAAACTGGTAATGCTTGTCTAGGAAAGAGAATCTCAGAAACTGATAGTGATCTGGATGAATCGGAATATGCAGATATGCATCCTGTAAATCTATAGTAGACATATAATGCCCTTGTTGAACAAAAGGCAGGATAGTCCTTACAGTTACCATTTTGAATGTTGGTATCCTTACATAACGATTCAATATTTTTAGATCCAGAACTGGTCTGAAGGAATTTTCCTTCTTTGGTACAATGAAGAGATTTGAATAAAACCCCAGTCCCTGTTCCAGAACTGGAACTGGCAAAATTACTCCAGTGAACTCTAGATCTGAAACACATTTCAGAAATGCTTGAGCCTTCGCTGGGTTTACTGGGACACGGGAAAGAAAAAATCTCTTTGCAGGAGGCCTTATCTTGAAGCCAATTCTGTACCCTTCTGAAACAATGTTCTGAATCCAAAGATTGTGAACGGAATTGGTCCAAATTTCTTAGAAAAAACGTAATCAGCCCCCTACCAGCTGAGCTGGAATGAGGGCCGCACCTTCATGTGGACTTAGGAGCTGGCTTTGAATTTCTAAAATGCTTGGATTTATTCCAGACTGGAGATGGTTTCCAAACTGATACCGCTCCTGAGGATGAAGGATCAGGCTTTTGTTCCTTATTGTGACAAAAGGAACGAAAACGATCATTACCCTGGAAAGAAAGGGAA
Organism: Bombina bombina; assembly: GCF_027579735.1. Lineage (NCBI taxonomy): Eukaryota > Metazoa > Chordata > Amphibia > Anura > Bombinatoridae > Bombina > Bombina bombina. The sequence goes on from NC_069507.1 coordinate 106,204,294, forward strand.
AGCAGAGTAGACTTAGAAGACATAACAGCATTCCAAGTCTTAAGCCATAAAGCTCTTCTAGCTAAAATAGCTAGAGACATATACCTGACATCAACTCTAATGATATCAAAGATGGCATTACAAATAAAATTATTAGCATGTTGAGAATAAAAATGCTATGAGAATTATGATCTGTTACTTATTGCGCTAAAGCTTCTAACCAAAAGATGAAGCTGCAGCAACATCCGCTAAAGATATAGCAGGTCTAAGAAGATTACCTGAACACAAGTAAGCTTTTCTTAGAAAGGATTCAATTTTCCTATCTAAAGGATCCTTAGGAAGTACCATCTGCCGTATGAATAGTACGCTCAACAAGAGTAGAGACAGCCCCATCAACTTTAGGGATTTTGTCCCAAAACTCTAATCTGTCAGATGGCACAGGATATAATTGCTTAAAACGTTTAGAAGGAGTAAATGAATTACCCAAATTATTCCATTCCCTGGAAATTACTTCAGAAATAGCACTAGGGACAGGAAAAACTTCTGGAATAACTACAGGAGATTTAAAAACCTTATCTAAACGTTTAGATTTAGTATCAAGAGGACCAGAATCCTCAATTTCTAATGCAATTAGGACTTCTTTAAGTAAAGAACGAATAAATTCCATTTTAAATAAATATGAAGATTTATCAGCATCAACCTCTGAGACAGAATCCTCTGAACCAGAAGAACCATTATCAGAATGATGATGTTCATTTAAAATTTCATCTAAAAAATTAGAAGTTTTAAAAGACTTTTTACATTTACTAGAAGGAGGAAAAACAGACATAGCCTTCTAAATGGATTTAAAAACAAAATCTCTTATGTTATCAGGAACACTCTGAGTATTAGATGTTGACAGAACAGCAACAGGTAATGTAACAGTACTTAAAGGAAATATTATCTGCATAAACAGTTTGTCATGACAAAACAGTACAAACAACAGCTGGAGGAACAGATACCATAAGTTTACAGTAGATACACTTAGCTTTGGTAGCTCCAGCCCCAGGCAGGGATATTCCAGAAGTATCTTCTGACTCAGCTTCAACGTGGGACATCTTGCAATATGTAATAGAAAAAACAACATATAAAGCAAAATTGATCAAATTCCTTAAATGACAGTTTCAGGAATGGGAAAAAAATGCCAGTGAATAAGCTTCTAGCAATCAGAAGCAAAAAATCAAAGAGACTTAAATAATGTGGAGACAAAAGTGACGCCCATATTTTTTCGCGCCAAAAAAGACGCCCACATTATTCGGCGCCTAAATGCTTTTGGCGCCAAAAATGACGCCACATCCGGAACGCCGACACTTTTGGCGCAAAAGAACGTCAAAAATGACGCAACTTCCGGCGACACGTATGACGCCGGAAACAGAAAATAATTTTTGCGCCAAAAAAGTCTGCGCCAAGAATGACGCAATAAAATGAAGCATTTTCAGCCCCCGCGAGCCTAACAGCCCACAGGGAAAGTAAAAAATTTTTAAGGTAAGAAAAAAATGAATTATTCATATGCATTATCCCAAATATGAAACTGACTGTCTGAAATAAGGAATGTTGAACATCCTGAGTCAAGGCAAATAAATGTTTGAATACATATATTTAGAACTTTTTATATAAAGTGCCCAACCATAGCTTAGAGTGTCACAGAAAATAAGACTTACTTACCCCAGGACACTCATCTACATGTAGTAGAAAGCCAAACCAGTACTGAAACGAGAATCAGTAGAGGAAATGGTATATATAAGAGTATATCGTCGATCTGTAAAGGGAGGTAAGAGATGAATCTCTACGACCGATAACAGAGAACCTATGAAATAGACCCCGTAGAAGGAGATCACTGCATTCAAATAGGCAATACTCTCCTCACATCCCTCTGACATTCACTGCACGCTGAGAGGAAAACCGGGCTCCAACCTGCTGCGGAGCGCATATCAACGTAGAATCTAGCACAAACTTACTTCACCACCTCCATAGGAGGCAAAGTTTGTAAAACTGATTTGTGGGTGTGGTGAGGGGTGTATTTATAGGCATTTTGAGGTTTGGGAAACTTTGCCCCTCCTGGTAGGAATGTATATCCCATACGTCACTAGCTCATGGACTCTTGCTAATTACATGAAAGAAACAGAACGTTCCACGATAGTAACTTGATATCTATGGAATGTAAAGGTTCAAACGGAACCCTTTGAAGAACTGAAAGAACTAAATTTAGACTCCACGGAGGAGTCATGGGTCTGTAAACAGGCTTGATTCTGACCAAGGCCTGTACAAAAGCTTGTACATCTGGCACAGCTGCCAGGCGTTTGTGTAACAAAACAGATAAAGCAGAAATCTGTCCTTTTAGAGAACTCGCTGACAACCCTTTATCCAAACCCTCTTGGAGAAAGGAAAGAATCTTAGGAATTTTAATCTTACTCCAGGAGAATCCCTTGGATTCACACCAACAGATATATTCTTTCCATATTTTATGGTAAATCTTTCTAGTCACAGGTTTTCTAGCTTGGACCAGAGTATCTATCACTGAATTTGAAAACCCACGCTTGGATACAAACAAGCGTTCAATCTCCAAGCAGTCAGCTGTAGAGAAACTAGATTTGGATGTTCGAATGGACCTTGTACTAGAAGATCCTGTCTCAAAGGTGGCTTCCATGGTGGAACCGATGACATATTCACCAGGTCTGCATACCAAGTCCTGCGTGGCCACGCAGGAGCTATCAGAATCACCGATGCCTTCTCCTGTTTGATCCTGGCTACGAGCCTGGGAAGGAGAGGAAACGGTGGAAACACATAAGCTAGGTTGAACGACCAAGGCGCCACTAATGCATCCACTAGAGTCGCCTTGGGATCCCTGGATCTGGACCCGTAGCAAGGAATCTTGAAGTTCTGACGGGACGCCATCAGATCCATGTCTGGAATGCCCCATAATTGGGTTAACTGGGCAAAGACCTCCGGGTGGAGTTCCCACTCCTGGGATGTGAATTGCAGATAGGTGGCAGGAGTGATCCTCCGCCCATTTGATGATCTTGGATACCTCTCTCATCGCCAAGGAACTCTTTGTTCCTCCCTGATGGTTGATGTAAGCTACAGTCGTCATATTGTCCGACTGGAATCTTATGAATCCGGCCTTCGCTAGTTGAGGCCAAGCCTGGAGCGCATTGAATATCGCTCTCAGTTCCAGGATGTTTATTGGAAGAAGGGACTCCTCCCGAGACCATAGACCCTGAGCTTTCAGGGAGTCCCAGACCGCGCCCCAGCCCAATAGACTGGCGTCGGTCGTGACAATGATCCACTCTGGTCTGCGGAAACTCATTCCCTGGGACAGGTGATTCTGAGTCATCCACCAACGGAGTGATTCTCTGGTTACCTTGTCTACTTGAATCTGGGGAGACAAGTCTGCATAGTCCCCATTCCACTGATTGAGCATGCACAGTTGTAATGGTCTTAGATAAATTCGAGCAAAAGGAACTATGTCCATTGCTGCAACCATCAACCCCACTACTTCCATGCACTGAGCTATGGAAGGCTGCAGAATAGAGTGAAGAACTTGACAAGCGTTTATAAGCTTTGACTTTCTGACCTCTGTCAGGAAGATCTTCATTTCTAAAGAATCTATTATTGTTCCCAAAAAGGGGACTCTTGTTGACGGAGACAGGGAACTCTTTTCTACGTTCACCTTCCACCCGTGAGATCTGAGAAAGGCTAGAACAATGTCTGTATGAGCCTTTGCCTTGGAAAGAGACGACGCTTGAATTAGAATGTTGTCTAGATAAGGTGCCACTGCAATGCCCCTCGGTCTTAGAACCGCTAGAAGGGACCCTAGCACCTTTGTGAAAATCCTGGGAGCAGTGGCTAAACCGAATGGAAGAGCCACGAACTGGTAATGTTTGTCCAGAAAGGCGAACCTTAGGAACTGATGATGATCTTTGTGGATAGGAATATGCAGGTACGCATCCTTTAAATCCATGGAAGTCATATATTGACCCTCCTGGATTGTCAGTAAAATTGTTCGAATGGTTTCCATTTTGAACGATGGAACTCTGAGAAATTTGTTTAGAATTTTTAAATCCAGAATTGGTCTGAAAGTTCCCTCTTTTTTGGGAACTACAAACAGGTTTGAGTAAAACCCCTGACCTTGTTCCGCTGTTGGAACTGGGTGTATCACTCCCATCTTTAACAGGTCTCCTACATAATTTAAGAATGCCTGTCTCTTTATCTGGTCTGAAGATTAGCGAGACATGTGGAACCTTCCCCTTGGAGGAAGTTCCTTGAATTCTAGGAGATAACCCTGAGAAACTATTTCTAGTGCCCAGGGATCCGGAACATCTCTTGCCCAAGCCTGAGCGAAGAGAGAGAGTCTGCCCCCTACTAGATCCGGTCCCGGATCGGGGGCTACCCCTTCATGCTGTCTTGGTAGCAGCAGCAGGCTTCTTGGTCTGTTTACCCATGTTCCAGCCTTGCATTGGTTTCCAAGCTGGCTTAGCCTGGGAAGTGTTACCCTCTTGTCTAGAGGCTGCAGAGTTAGGAGACGGTCCGTTCCTGAAGTTACGAAAGGAACGAAAATTGGACTTATTCTTAGCCTTAATAGGCCTATCCTGTGGGAGGGCATGGCCCTTCCCCCCAGTGATGTCTGAAATAATCTCTTTCAATTCTGGCCAAAAATGGTCTAACCACTGAAAGGGATATTAAGCAATTTTGTCTTGGAAGAAACATCCGCCGACCAAGATTTTAGCCAGAGCGCTCTGCGCGCCACAATTGCAAACCCTGAATTTTTCGCAGCTAATCTCGCCAATTGCAAAGCGGCATCTAAAATAAAGGAATTAGCTAACTTAAGTGCGTGAATTCTGTCCATGACTTCCTCATATGGAGTCTCCTTATTGAGCGACTTTTCTAGTTCATCGAACCAAAAACACGCCACCGTAGTGACAGGAATAATGCACGAAATTGGTTGGAGGAGGAAACCTTGCTGAACAAAAATCTTTTTAAGCAAGCCCTCCAATTTTTTATCAATAGGATCTTTGAAAGCACAATTGTCCTCGATAGGAATAGTCGTGCGTTTGGCTAGCGTAGAAACTGCCCCCTCAACCTTAGGGACTGTTTGCCATGAGTCCTTCCTTGGGTCGACCATGGGGAACATTTTCTTAAATATAGGAGGTGGGACAAAAGGTATGCCTGGTTTCTCCCACTCCTTAGCCACTATGTCCGCCACCCTTTTAGGTATCGGAAAGGCATCAGGGTGCACCGGGACCTCTAGGAATTTGTCCATTTTGCACAATTTTTCTGGAATGACTAAAGAGTCACAATCATCCAGCGTAGTTAGTACCTCCTTAAGTAATGCGCGGAGATGCTCTAACTTAAATTTAAACGTCACAACATCAGGTTCTGCCTGTTGAGAAATTCGTCCTGAGTCAGAAATTTCTCCCTCCGACAAACCCTCCCTCACTGCCAATTCTGACTGGTGTGAGGGTATGACAGATAAATTATCGTCAGCGCACTCTTGCTCTACTGTATTTAAAACTGAGCAATCACGCTTTTTTTGAAATGCTGGCATTTTGGATAAAATATTAGCTATAGAATTATCCATAACAGCCGTTAATTGTTGCATAGTAACAAGCATTGGCGCGCTAGATGTACTAGGAATCGCCTGCGCGGGCATAACTGGTATAGACACAGAAGGAGAGGATGAAGAACTATCCCCACTACCTTCATTTGAGGAATCATCTTGGGCAACCTTATTAAATGTGACCGTACTGTCCTTACTTTGTCTGGACGCCATGGCACAATTATCACATACATTTGAAGGGGGGACCACCTTGGCCTCCATACATACAGAACATGATCTATCTGAAGGTACAGACATGTTAGACAGGCTTATACAGGCTATTAATGCAATAAAACCGTTTTTAAACAAAACCGTTACTGTCTCTTTAAATTTTAAACAGAGCACACTTTATTTCTGGATATGTGAAAAACTATGAAGGAAATATCCGATCTTTACCAAATTTGCACCCTAGTGTCTTAATGCCTTAAAAGTATTGTAACCCCTTAAATGAGGAAACCGGAGCTGTTTAATCAATTAGCAACTTTAAAATCACTACAGTCCCAGCCACTTCACCTGTCCTTGGGAGTTATACGATACCAAAATAAGCCTTCCAGGAACGTTTTTGATGGCCACCAGACGCTCTCACATGAAGCTGCATGTACTGCATCCAAAAGAAACTGCGCAATTATGGCGCGAAAATGAGGCTCTGCCTATTAGAGTGAAAGGCCCTTCCTGACTGGGAAGGTGTCTAAACTACTGCCTGGCGCCTAAAAACGTTCCCCAAATCTCAGGTTTTTGAAAAACACTTCAAACCTCACATAAATATTGAATAAAGCAATCGATTTAGCCCACAAGAGTGTCAACCAGTATATAGCCCATTAATAAGCCTTCATTCTGTTATGAGTCTAAGAAAATGGCTTACCGATCCCAAAGAGGGAAAATGACAGTCTTCTAGCATTACACAGTCTTGTTAGAAAATGGACTAGTCATACCTTGAGCAGAAAAGTCTGCAAACTGTTCCCCCCAACTGAAGTTCTCTGGGCTCAACAGTCCTGCGTGGGAACAGCAATTGATTTTAGTTACTGCTGCTAAAATCATACTCCTCTTTTAAACAGAACTCTTCATCCTTTTCTGTTTTAGAGTAAATAGTACAAACCGGCACTATTTTAAAATAACAAACTCTTGATAGAAGAATAAAAAACTACAACTAAACACCACATACTCTTCACCATCTCCGTGGAGATGCTACTTGTTCAGAGCGGCAAAGAGAATGACTGGGGGGTGGAGCCCGAGGAGGGGCTATATGGGCAGCTTTTGCTGTGCTCTTTGCCATTTCCTGTTGGGGAAGAGAATATTCCCACAAGTAAGGATGACGCCGTGGACCGGACACACCAATGTTGGAGAAATTAAAAAGATGAAAACTAGGCAGAAGAGAAAGGATAAAAAGACCATACATATAAACAAACAAGATTAAAGAATTGAAAGGGCTTTCATTTCATTTTTTATCCACTTACATGTTCCTCTAAGATTGTATCACAGCTAGCTGCACTGATGTTGCTGCCTGAACGCCTGCCGAGAGAAGATATACATGTAAATCATGACTTAAAAAGCTACAGAGCTTTAATCTAGCAGTGAATGTAAGTCTTTTTCATCCAACCAAGCAAGTTCATCCCCTCCATATTTCTTACTTACTTGTGTCCAAGACCATCTTGGGAGGGGCTACTGATAATTTCAGGCGCATCAAAGAATTCATTCTCATCGTCCTCATCACTAAGATCCCCTTTCCCAGATGCACAGATATCTAAGAAAGAACAGTCTAAAGGTTATTTCTATACATAGCACTACAACCTATAGTCTTCTGAAGTCATTTCTTAGCGTACCTTTATGGCCACCAGCACGGGTTTCTGCTGGCAAAACGGTGGCTCCGCGGAATGCCCGCTCTAGGTGGTTGTGTTGTTTTGCCAGTTGTTCTAGAGTCTCTTCCAGTCGTAGTCTCTGGTCACGCTCATACTGTAGTGCTCTTTGCCATCTCTTACTATGACTCTCTGCAAGAGACATGAAGTCTCGACAGGCCTAAAAATTTGAGATATATTTAAGACTTTAAAAAAAAAAAAGGGTGTGTGTGTAAAAAAACATAATTTATGCTTACCTGATAAATTCCTTTCTTCTGTAGTGTGATCAGTCCACGGGTCATCATTACTTCTGGGATATTACTCCTCCCCAACAGGAAGTGCAAGAGGATTCACCCAGCAGAGCTGCATATAGCTCCTCCCCTCTACGTCACTCCCAGTCATTCGACCAAGGACCAACGAGAAAGGAGAAACCAAGGGTGTAGTGGTGACTGGAGTATAATTTAAAAAATATTTGCCTGCCTTAAAAAAACAGGGCGGGCCGTGGACTGATCACACTACAGAAGAAAGGAATTTATCAGGTAAGCATAAATTATGTTTTCTTCTGTTAAGTGTGATCAGTCCACGGGTCATCATTACTTCTGGGATACTAATACCAAAGCAAAGTACACGGACGACGGGAGGGATAGGCAGGCTCTTTATACAGAAGGAACCACTGCCTGAAGAACCTTTCTCCCAAAAATAGCCTCCGAGGAAGCAAAAGTGTCAAATTTGTAAAATTTGGAAAAAGTATGAAGCGAAGACCAAGTTGCAGCCTTGCAAATCTGTTCAACAGAGGCCTCATTCTTGAAGGCCCAAGTGGAAGCCACAGCTCTAGTAGAATGAGCTGTAATTCTTTCAGGAGGCTGCTGTCCAGCAGTCTCATAAGCTAAACGTATTATGCTACGAAGCCAAAAGGAAAGAGAGGTAGCAGAAGCCTTTTGACCTCTCCTCTGACCAGAGTAAACGACAAACAGAGAAGACGTTTGTCGAAATTCCTTAGTTGCCTGTAAGTAAAATTTTAGGGCACGAACTACGTCCAGATTGTGCAATAGACGTTCCTTCTTCGAAGAAGGATTTGGACACAAAGAAGGAACAACAATCTCTTGATTGATATTCCTGTTAGTGACTACCTTAGGTAAGAACCCAGGTTTAGTACGCAGAACTACCTTATCCGAATGAAAAATCAAATAAGGAGAATCACAATGTAAGGCTGATAACTCAGAGACTCTTCGAGCCGAGGAAATAGCCATTAAAAATAGAACTTTCCAAGATAACAACTTTATATCAATGGAATGGAGGGGTTCAAACGGAACGCCCTGTAAAACGTTAAGAACAAGGTTTAAACTCCATGGCGGAGCAACAGTTTTAAACACAGGCTTAATCCTAGCCAAAGCCTGACAAAAAGCCTGAACGTCTGGCACTTCTGACAGACGTTTGTGTAACAGAATGGACAGAGCTGAGATCTGTCCCCTTAATGAACTAGCAGATAAACCCTTTTCTAAACCTTCTTGTAGAAAAGACAATATCCTAGGAATACTAACCTTACTCCAAGAGTAACCTTTGGATTCACACCAATATAGGTATTTACGCCATATCTTATGGAAAATCCTTCTGGTAACAGGCTTCCTAGCCTGTATTAAGGTGTCAATAACTGACTCAGAAAACCCATGTCTTGATAAAATCAAACGTTCAATTTCCAAGCAGTCAGCTTCAGAGAAGTTAGATTTTGATGTTTGAAAGGACCCTGTATCAGGAGGTCCTGTTTCAGAGGTAGAGACCAAGGTGGACAGGATGACATGTCCACCAGGTCTGCATACCAAGTCCTGCGTGGCCATGCAGGTGCTATTAGAATCACTGATGCTCTCTCCTGTTTGATTCTGGCAATCAATCGAGGAAGCATCGGGAAGGGTGGAAACACATAAGCCATCCTGAAGTCCCAAGGTGCTGTCAGGGCATCTATCAGGACTGCTCCTGGATCCCTGGATCTGGACCCGTAACGAGGAAGCTTGGCATTCTGCCGAGACGCCATGAGATCTATCTCTGGTTTGCCCCAACGTCGAAGTATTTGGGCAAAGACCTCCGGATGAAGTTCCCACTCCCCCGGATGAAAAGTCTGACGACTTAAGAAATCCGCCTCCCAGTTCTCCACACCCGGAATGTGGATTGCTGACAGGTGGCAAGAGTGAGACTCTGCCCAGCGAATTATCTTTGATACTTCCATCATTGCTAGGGAGCTTCTTGTCCCTCCCTGATGGTTGATGTAAGCTACCGTCGTGATGTTGTCCGACTGAAACCTGATGAACCCCCGAGTTGTCAACTGGGGCCAAGCCAGGAGGGCATTGAGAACTGCTCTCAATTCCAGAATGTTTATTGGCAGGAGACTCTCCTCCTGACTCCATTGTCCCTGAGCTTTCAGAGAATTCCAGACGGCACCCCAACCTAGAAGGCTGGCGTCTGTAGTTACAATTGTCCAGTCTGGTCTGCTGAATGGCATCCCCCTGGACAGATGTGGCCGAGAAAGCCACCATAGAAGAGAATTTCTGGTCTCTTGATCCAGATTCAGAGAAGGGGACAAGTGAGTAATCCCCATTCCACTGACTTAGCATGCACAGTTGCAGTGGTCTGAGGTGTAAGCGAGCAAAGGGTACTATGTCCATTGCCGCTACCATTAAGCCGATTACCTCCATGCATTGAGCCACTGACGGGTGTTGAATGGAATGAAGGGTGCGGCAAGCACTTTGAAGTCTTGTTAACCTGTCCTCTGTCAGGTAAATCTTCATTTCTACAGAATCTATAAGAGTCCCCAGGAAGGGAACTCTTGTGAGTGGAACGAGTGAACTTTTCTTTTCGTTCACCTTCCATCCATGTGACCTTAGAAAAGCCAGTACTAACTCTGTATGAGACTTGGCAGTTTGAAAGCTTGAAGCTTGTATCAGAATGTCGTCTAGGTACGGAGCTACCGAGATTCCCCGCGGTCTTAGTACCGCCAGAAGAGCACCCAGAACCTTTGTGAAGATTCTTGGAGCTGTAGCCAATCCGAATGGAAGAGCTACAAACTGGTAATGCCTGTCTAGAAAGGCAAACCTTAGATACCGGTAATGATCTTTGTGAATCGGTATGTGAAGGTAAGCATCCTTTAAATCCACTGTGGTCATGTACTGACCTTCTTGGATCATGGGTAAAATTGTCAGAATAGTCTCCATTTTGAACGATGGAACTCTTAGGAATTTGTTTAGGATCTTTAAATCCAGGATTGGTCTGAAAGTTCCCTCTTTTTTGGGAACCACAAACAGATTTGAGTAAAACCCTTGTCCCTGTTCCGACCGTGGAACTGGATGGATTACTCCCATTAACAAAAGTTCTTGTACGCAGCGTAGAAACGCTTCTTTCTTTGTTTGGTTTGTTGACAACCTTGACAGATGAAATCTCTCTCTTGGAGGAGAGTATTTGAAGTCCAGAAGGTATCCATGAGATATTATCTCTAGCGCCCAGGGATCCTGGACATCTCTTGCCCAAGCCTGGGCGAAGAGAGAAAGTCTGCCCCCCCACTAGATCCGATCCCGGATCAGGGGCCCTCAATTCATGCTGTTTTAGGGGCAGCAGCAGGTTTCCTGGCCTGCTTGCCCTTGTTCCAGGACTGGTTAGGTCTCCAGCCTTGTCTGTAGCGAGCAACAGATCCTTCTTGTTTTGGAGCAGTGGAAGTTGATGCTGCTCCTGCTTTGAAATTCCGAAAGGAACGAAAATTAGACTGTCTAGCCTTAGGTTTGGCTCTGTCTTGAGGCAGGGCGTGGCCCTTACCTCCTGTAATGTCAGCGATAATTTCTTTCAAACCGGGCCCAAATAGGGTCTGCCCTTTGAAAGGTATATTAAGTAATTTGGACTTAGAAGTTACATCAGCTGACCAGGATTTTAGCCACAGTGCTCTGCGCGCCTGAATGGCGAATCCGGAATTCTTAGCCGTAAGTTTAGTTAAATGTACTACGGCTTCCGAAATGAATGAATTAGCTAGCTTAAGGATTCTAAGCCTGTCCGAAATGTCGTCCAGAGTAGCTGAACTAAGGTTCTCTTCCAGAGACTCATTCCAGAATGCCGCTGCAGCCGTGACCGGCGCAATGCATGCAAGGGGTTTCAATATAAAACCTTGTTGAACAAACATTTTCTTAAGGTAACCCTCTAACTTTTTATCCATTGGATCTGAAAAGGCACAGCTATTCTCTACCGGGATAGTGGTACGCTTAGCTAAAGTAGAAACTGCTCCCTCCACCTTAGGGACCGTTTGCCATAAGTCCCGTGTGGTGGTGTCTATTGGAAACATCTTTCTAAATATCGGAGGGGGTGAGAACGGCACACCGGGTCTATCCCACTCCTTAGTAATAATTTCAGTTAGTCTCTTAGGTATAGGAAAAACGTCAGTACTTGTTGGTACAGCAAAATATTTATCCAACCTACACATTTTCTCTGGTATTGCAACTGTGTTACAATCATTCAGAGCCGCTAACACCTCCCCTAATAATACACGGAGGTTTTCCAGCTTAAATTTAAAATTTGAAATATCTGAATCCAATCTGTTTGGATCAGAACCGTCAGCCGCAGAATGAAGCTCTCCGTCCTCATGTTCTGCAAGTTGTGACGCAGTATCTGACATGGCCCTAGCATTATCAGCGCACTCTGTTCTCACCCCAGAGTGATCACGCTTGCCTCTTAGCTCTGGTAATTTAGCCAAAACCTCAGTCATAACAGTAGCCATATCTTGTAATGTTATTTGAAATGGCCGCCCAGATGTACTGGGCGCCACAATATCGCGCACCTCCTGAGCGGGAGATGTAGGTACTGTCACGTGAGGCGAGTTAGTCGGCATAACTCTCCCCTCATTGTTTGGTGAAATTTGTTCAATTTGTACAGATTGACTTTTATTTAAAGTAGCATCAATACAGTTAGTACATAAATTTCTATTGGGCTCCACTTTGGCGTTAGTACAAATAGTACAGGTCTCATCCTCTGAATCAGACATGTTTAACACACTAGCAACTAAACTTGCAACTTGGAAATATTATACAAGTAAAATACAATGCAAAACGTACTGTGCCTAAGAAGCACAGAAAGATATATGACAGTTGAAATCAATAAACTGAAAAGGTTACAGCATCAAACTTTGTAAAACAAAACACAATTTTAGCAAAGGCTTGTTCCCATTAGCAAAGAATAACTAACCCTGATGGCCTAAAAAAATTTAAGAATAAACGTTTTTTTATCACAGTCAACTACAATCTCACAGCTCTGTTGTGAAGTTTACTTCCCTCAAACAAGCTTTGAAGACCCCTGAGTTCTGTAGAGATGAACCGGAACATGCAGGAAAACAACAATGACTTTCTGACTGAAATTTTTGATGCGTAGCAAAAGCGCCAAAAAAGGCCCCTCCCCCTCACACACAACAGTGAGAGAGATCAGTAAACTGTCAGAATTAGATCAAGCAACTGCCAAGTGGAAAAATAGTGCCCAAACATTTTATTCACCCAGTACCTCAGAAAATGAAAACGATTTTACATTCCAGCAAAAACGTTTAACATAAATTAGTAAAAAGCCTGTTGCTTGCAAATAGGCTAAAGTTTATATACACAGTGTAATTCCAGTGAAGTACCATTCCCCAGAATACTCAAATGTAAAATATACATACATGATATTGTATCGGTATGGCAGGATTTTCTCATCAATTCCATTGTCAGAAAAATAAAAACTGCTACATACCTCTTTGCAGATTAACCTGCCCGCTGTCCCCTGATCTGAAGTTTACCTCTCCTCAGATGGCCGAGAAACAGCTATATGATCTTAACTACTCCGGCTAAAATCATAGTAAAAACTCTGGTAGATTCTTCTTCAAATTCTACCAGAGAAGGAATAACACACTCCGGTGCTATTAAAAAATAACAAACTTTTGATTGAAGAAATAAAACTAAATAAAATCACCATAGTCCTCTCACACATCCTATCTAGTCGTTGGGTGCAAGAGAATGACTGGGAGTGACGTAGAGGGGAGGAGCTATATGCAGCTCTGCTGGGTGAATCCTCTTGCACTTCCTGTTGGGGAGGAGTAATATCCCAGAAGTAATGATGACCCGTGGACTGATCACACTTAACAGAAGAAAGAGAATGCAAGATAAAAAAGATAGAAGAAAACATAATTTATGCTTACCTGATAAATTCCTTTCTTCTGTTGTGTGATCAGTCCACGGGTCATCATTACTTCTGGGATATAACTCCTCCCCAACAGGAAATGCAAGAGGATTCACCCAGCAGAGCTGCATATAGCTCCTCCCCTCTACGTCAGTCCCAGTCATTCGACCAAGAATCAACGAGAAAGGAGTAACCAAGGGTGAAGTGGTGACTGGAGTATAATTTAAAAGATATTTACCTGCCTTAAAACAGGGCGGGCCGTGGACTGATCACACAACAGAAGAAAGGAATTTATCAGGTAAGCATAAATTATGTTTTCTTCTGTTATGTGTGATCAGTCCACGGGTCATCATTACTTCTGGGATACCAATACCAAAGCAAAAGTACACGGATGACGGGAGGGATAGGCAGGCTCATTATACAGAAGGAACCACTGCCTGAAGAACCTTTCTCCCAAAAATAGCCTCCGAAGAAGCAAAAGTGTCAAATTTGTAAAATTTGGAAAAAGTATGAAGCGAAGACCAAGTTGCAGCCTTGCAAATCTGTTCAACAGAGGCCTCATTCTTAAAGGCCCAAGTGGAAGCCACAGCTCTAGTGGAGTGAGCTGTAATTCTTTCAGGAGGCTGCTGTCCAGCAGTCTCATAGGCTAAACGTATTATGCTACGAAGCCAAAAAGAGAGAGAGGTAGCAGAAGCTTTTTGACCTCTCCTCTGTCCAGAGTAAACGACAAACAAGGAAGAAGTTTGGCGAAAATCTTTAGTTGCCTGCAAGTAGAACTTGAGGGCACGAACTACATCCAGATTGTGTAGAAGACGTTCCTTCTTTGAAGAAGGATTTGGACACAAGGATGGTACAACAATCTCTTGATTGATGTTCCTGTTAGTGACTACCTTAGGTAAGAACCCAGGTTTAGTACGCAGAACTACCTTGTCTGAGTGAAAAATCAGATAAGGGGAATCACAATGTAAGTCTGATAACTCAGAGACTCTTCGAGCCGAGGAAATAGCCATTAAAAACAGAACTTTCCAAGATAACATTTTTATATCAATGGAATGAAGGGGTTCAAACGGAACACCCTGTAAAACGTTAAGAACTAAGTTTAAACTCCATGGTGGAGCAACAGCTTTAAATACAGGCTTGATCCTAGCTAAAGCCTGACAAAAGGACTGGACGTCTGGATTTTCTGACAGACGTCTGTGTAACAAGATGGACAGAGCTGAAATCTGTCCCTTTAATGAACTAGCTGATAAACCCTTTTCTAAACCTTCTTGTAGAAAAGACAATATCCTAGCGATCCTAACCTTACTCCAGGAGTAACCTTTGGATTCGCACCAGTATAGGTATTTCCGCCATATTTTATGGTAAATCCTTCTGGTAACAGGCTTCCTAGCCTGAATCAGGGTATCAATAACCGACTCAGAAAAACCACGTTTTGATAAAATCAAGCGTTCAATTTCCAAGCAGTCAGCTTCAGAGAAGTTAGATTTTGATGTTTGAATGGACCCTGTATCAGAAGGTCCTGTCTTAGAGGTAGAGACCAAGGCGGACAGGATGACATGTCCACCAGATCTGCATACCAAGTCCTGCGTGGCCATGCAGGTGCTATTAGAATTACTGATGCTCTCTCCTGTTTGATTTTGGCAATCAATCGAGGAAGCAGCGGGAAGGGTGGAAACACATAAGCCATCCTGAAGTTCCAAGGTGCTGTCAAAGCATCTATCAGAACTGCTCCCGGATCCCTGGATCTGGACCCGTAGCGAGGAAGTTTGGCGTTCTGGCGAGACGCCATGAGATCTATCTCTGGTTTGCCCCAACGTCGAAGTATTTGGGCAAAGACCTCCGGATGAAGTTCCCACTCCCCCGGATGAAAAGTCTGGCGACTCAAGAAATCCGCCTCCCAGTTCTCCACTCCCGGGATGTGGATTGCTGACAGGTGGCAAGAGTGAGACTCTGCCCAGCGAATTATCTTTGATACTTCCATCATTGCTAGGGAGCTTCTTGTCCCTCCCTGATGGTTGATGTAAGCTACAGTCGTGATGTTGTCCGACTGAAACCTGATGAACCCCCGAGTTGTTAACTGGGGCCAAGCCAGAAGGGCATTGAGAACTGCTCTCAATTCCAGAATGTTTATTGGAAGGAGACTCTCCTCCTGATTCCATAGTCCCTGAGCCTTCAGAGAATTCCAGACAGCGCCCCAACCTAGTAGGCTGGCGTCTGTTGTTACAATTGTCCAGTCTGGCCTGCTGAATGGCATCCCCCTGGACAGGTGTGGCCGATGAAGCCACCATAGAAGAGAATTTCTGGTCTCTTGATTCAGATTCAGAGTAGGGGACAAATCTGAGTAATCCCCATTCCACTGACTTAGCATGCATAATTGCAGCGGTCTGAGGTGTAGGCGTGCAAAAGGTACTATGTCCATTGCCGCTACCATTAAGCCGATCACCTCCATGCATTGAGCTACTGACGGGTGTTGAATGGAATGAAGGACGCGGCATGCATTTTGAAGCTTTGTTAACCTGTCTTCTGTCAGGTAAATCTTCATTTCTACAGAATCTATAAGAGTCCCCAAGAATGGAACTCTTGTGAGAGGAAAAAGAGAACTCTTCTTTTCGTTCACTTTCCATCCATGCGACCTTAGAAATGCCAGAACTAACTCTGTATGAGACTTGGCAGTTTGAAAGCTTGAAGCTTGTATTAGAATGTCGTCTAGGTACGGAGCTACCGAAATCCCTCGCGGTCTTAGTACCGCTAGAAGGGCACCCAGAACCTTTGTGAAGATTCTTGGAGCCGTAGCCAGTCCGAATGGAAGAGCTACAAACTGGTAGTGCCTGTCTAAGAAGGCAAACCTTAGGTACCGGTGATGATCTTTGTGGATCGGTATGTGAAGGTAAGCATCCTTTAAATCCACTGTGGTCATGTACTGACCCTCTTGGATCATGGGTAAGATTGTCCGAATAGTTTCCATTTTGAACGATGGAACTCTTAGGAATTTGTTTAGAATCTTTAAATCTAAGATTGGCCTGAAAGTTCCCTCTTTTTTGGGAACCACAAACAGGTTTGAGTAGAACCCTTGTCCTTGTTCCGACCGCGGAACCGGATGGATCACTCCCATTAATAACAGATCTTGTACGCAGCGTAGAAACGCTTCTTTCTTTATCTGGTTTGTTGACAACCTTGACAGATGAAATCTCCCTCTTGGGGGAGATAATTTGAAGTCGAGAAGGTATCCCTGAGATATGATCTCTAGAGCCCAGGGATCCTGAACATCTCTTGCCCAGGCCTGGGCAAAGAGAGAGAGTCTGCCCCCCACTAGATCCGGTCCCGGATCGGGGGCTCTCGGTTCATGCTGTCTTTGGGGCAGCAGCAGGTTTCCTGGCCTGCTTGCTCTTGTTCCAGGACTGGTTAGGCTTCCAGCCTTGCCTGTAACGAGCAACAGCTCCTTCCTGTTTTGGTGCAGTGGAGGTTGATGCTGCTCCTGTTTTGAAATTCCGAAAGGGACGAAAATTAGACTGTCTAGCCTTAGCTTTGGCTTTGTCTTGAGGTAGGGCGTGGCCCTTACCACCTGTAATGTCAGCGATAATTTCTTTCAAACCGGGCCCAAATAAAGACTGCCCCTTGAAAGGTATATTAAGTAATTTGGACTTAGAAGTCACATCAGCTGACCAGGATTTTAGCCACAGCGCCCTACGTGCCTGTATGGCGAATCCTGAGTTCTTAGCCGTAAGTTTAGTTAAATGTACTACGGCCTCCGAAATGAAAGAATTAGCTAGTTTAAGGACTCTAAGCCTGTCCGTAATGTCGTCTAGCGTAGATGAACTAAGGTTCTCTTCCAGCGACTCAATCCAAAATGCTGCCGCAGCCGTAATCGGCGCGATACATGCAAGGGGTTGTAATATAAAACCTTGTTGAACAAACATTTTCTTAAGGTAACCCTCTAACTTTTTATCCATTGGATCTGAAAAAGCACAGCTATCCTCCACCGGGATAGTGGTACGCTTAGCTAAAGTAGAAACTGCTCCCTCCACCTTGGGGACCGTCTGCCATAAGTCCCTAGTGGTGGCGTCTATTGGGAACATCTTTCTAAATATTGGAGGGGGTGAGAACGGCACACCGGGTCTATCCCACTCCTTAGTAACAATTTCAGTTAGTCTTTTAGGTATAGGAAAAACGTCAGTACTCGCCGGTACCGCAAAGTATTTATCCAACCTACACAGTTTCTCTGGTATTGCAACGGTGTTACAATCGTTAAGAGCTGCTAAGACCTCCCCTAGTAATACACGGAGGTTCTCCAATTTAAATTTAAAATTTGAAATATCTGAGTCCAATTTGTTTGGATCAGAACCGTCACCCACAGAATGAAGCTCTCCGTCCTCATGCTCTGCGAGCTGTGACGCAGTATCAGACATGGCCCTAGCATTGTCAGCGCACTCTGTTCTCACCCCAGAGTGATCACGCTTGCCTCTTAGTTCTGGTAATTTAGACAAAACTTCAGTCATAACAGTAGCCATATCTTGTAATGTTATCTGTAATGGCCGCCCAGATGTACTAGGCGCCATAATATCACGCACCTCCCGGGCGGGAGATGCAGGTACTGCCGCGTGAGGCGAGTTAGTCGGCATAACTCTCCCCTCGCTGTTTGGTGAAATTTGTTCACATTGTACAGATTGACTTTTATTTAAAGTAGCATCAATACAGTTAGTACATAAATTTCTATTGGGCTCCACCTTGGCATTGGAACAAATGACACAGATATCTTCCTCTGAGTCAGACATGTTTAACACACTAGCAAAAAACTTACAACTTGGTTATAATCTTTTTTAGCAAAAAAATACTGTGCCTCAAAGAGGTACTAAACGATTAAATAACAGTTAAAATAATGAACTGAAAAGCAGTTATAGCATCAAACTTTAAAACAACACAGCTCTTAGCAAAGGTTTGTTCCCATTAGTAAAATAACAATAATTAAATTTGACATAAAAAGTACAAAGCAACGTTTTTATGCACAGTCACTATAAGAATTCTCACAGCTCTGCTGAGAGAAGTTACCTCCCTTCAAAGAAGTTTGAAGACCCCTGAGATCTGTCAGAGATGAACCGGATCATGCAGGAAAAATAAAAATGACTGACTGGAATTTCTTGATGCGTAGTAAAGAGCGCCAAAAACGGCCCCTCCCTCTCCCACACAGCAGTGAAGAGAAACGAAACTGTCACAATTACAAGCAAAAAACTGCCAAGTGGAAAATAATGCCCAAATATCTATTCACACAGTACCTCAGCAATGTAAACGATTCTACATTCCAGCAAAAACGTTTAACATGATAAATAGTTATTAAAAGTATTAGTGACCTTTAGCAGAGTAGTTCCGGTGAAATACCATCCCCAGAATACTGAAGTGTATACATACATGTCATTTTAACGGTATGGCAGGATTTTCTCATCAATTCCATTCAGAAAATAAAAACTGCTACATACCTCAATGCAGATTCATCTGCCCGCTGTCCCCTGATCTGAAGCCTTTACCTCCCTCAGATGGCCGAGAACAGCAATATGATCTTAACTACTCCGGTTAAAATCATAGTAAAAAAACTCTGGCAGATTCTTCCTCAAACTCTGCCAGAGAAGTAATAACACGCTCCGGTGCTATTGTAAAATAACAAACTTTTGATTGAAGTCATAAAAACTAAGTATAATCACCATAGTCCTCTCACACATCCTATCTAGTCGTTGGGTGCAAGAGAATGACTGGGACTGACGTAGAGGGGAGGAGCTATATGCAGCTCTGCTGGGTGAATCCTCTTGCATTTCCTGTTGGGGAGGAGTTATATCCCAGAAGTAATGATGACCCGTGGACTGATCACACATAACAGAAGAAACCATACATTAACTAAAGGGGGTACCCTCACAGACTACCCTCCAGATCATTCTTCATTTTGAAAATTTGAAGTAGACCGTTTCAGTATTTTTAGAGAAGGCTACAAAAAAAAAAAAAAAACACAACTGCGCCAATCTTTAAAAAGAGACATGATTCATGATTCAGATAAAGAATATAATTTTAAACAACATTCCAATTTACTTATATCATTTGCTTCATTCTTTAGATATACTTTGTTGAAGAAATAGCAATGCACATGGGTGAGCCAATCACACGAGGCATCTATGTGCAGCCACCAATCAGCAGTCACTGAGCCTATTTACATATGCTTTACAACAAAGGATATCAAGAGAATTCGATCATGGAAACTTGTTTAAAAATGTATGCTCTTTCTAAATCATGAAAACAAAGTTGGGTTTTGTGCCCCTTTAAATTGGAAAGGGAGATGTGTCTTATTGGATACTTGGCAGAAAAAAATTACTCATTAATAGCTCGTCTGTGCATTTGCTAACCAACGAGTCTATGCACGTAGGTCGTAATTACATTTTAATATTCGCAGAATGGAATTTTCATGAAGCTGTGCAGCCCAAACTTGTGCAACAAATTATTCAGAGATCACCTGCAGAATGTCTAGATCAGGGGTGGCCAACTGGTTGACATTGGGCCACTTACAGCCATCTGCACTAGTTTTTACAGCCCCTGTGAAAAAGCAAAATGAAGAACAGTGCACCATAGTTTTTGTGGCCTCTAAAAAAGTGGAAGTAAAAATGTGTATTCTGGCGGTGGACAAACATGGTGGCTACAACTTAACCCCTTAATGACCACAGCACTTTTCCATTTTCTGTCCGTTTGGGACCAAGGCTGTTTTTACATTTCTGCTGTGTTTGTGTTTAGCTGTAATTTTCCTCTTACTCATTTACTGTACCCACACATATTATATACCGTTTTTCTCGCCATTAAATGGACTTTCTAAAGATACCATTATTTTCATCATATCTTATAATTTACTATAAAAAAATATTATAAAATATGGAGGAAAAAATGGAAAAAAACACTTTTTTTAACTTTTACCCCCAAAATCTTTTACACATCTACAACCACCAAACACCCATGCTAAATAGTTTCAAAATGTTGTACTGAGTTTAGAAATACCCAATGTTTAACATGTTCTTTGCTTTTTTTGCAAGTTATAGGGCAATAAATACAAGTAGCACTTTGCAATTTACAAACCACTTTTTTTCAAAATTAGCGCTAGTTACATTGGAACACTGATATCTTTCAGGAATCCCTGAATATCCCTTGACATGTATATATATATTTTTTAGAAGACATCCCAAAGTATTGATCTAGGCCCATTTTGATATATTTCATGCCACCATTTCACCGCCAAATCCGATCAAATAAAAAAAATTGTTCATTTTTTCACAATTGTTTTCACAAACTTTAGGATTCTCACTGAATTTATTTACAAACAAATTGTGCAATTATGGCATAAATGGTTGTAAATGCTTCTCTGGGATCCCCTTTGTTCAGAAATAGCAGACATATGGTTTTGGCGTTGCTTTTTGGTAATTAGAAGACCGCTAAATGCAATTGTGCACCACTCGTGTATTATGCCAAGCAGTGAAGGGGTTAATTGGGGAGCATGTAGGGAGCTTGTAGGGTTAATATTAGCTTTGGTGTAGTGTAGTAGACAACCCCAAGTATTGATCTAGGCCAATTTTGGTATATTTCATGCCACCATTTCACCGCCAAATGCGATGAAATTAAAAAAAAAAACTTTAAATTTTTCACAATTTTAGGTTTCTCACTAAAATTATTTACAAACAGCTTGTGCAATTATGGCACAAATTGTTGTAAATGCTTCTCTGGGATCCCCTTTGTTCAGAAATAGCAGACATATATGGCTTTGGCGTTGCTTTTTGGTAATTAGGAGGTCGCTAAATGCCGCTGCGCATCACACGTGTATTATGGCTAGCAGTGAAGGGGTTAATTAGGTAGCTTGTAGGGAGCTTGCAGGGTTAATTTTAGCTTTCGTGTAGAGATCAGCCTCCCACCTGACACATCCCACCCCCTTGATCCCTCCCAAACAGCTCTCTTCCCTCCTCCACCCCACAATTGTCCCCGCCATCTTAAGTACTGGCAGACTAAAATAAAAGCGCTCTTGTAATTTTTTTAAGCATATTTACATATGCTTCTGTGTAGAATCCCCCCTTAGCCCCCAACCTCCCTGATCCCCCCAACAGCTCTCTAACCCTCCCCCTCTAACCTATTAGGATCCATCTTGGGTACTGGCAGCTGTCTTCCAGTACCCAATTTACAAAAAAGGATTTGTTTTTATTATTTTTTTTATTTTTCTGTAGTGTAGCTTTCCCCCCAAAAGATCAGCCCCCCTCTGTAGAAGAACCCATCGATGGCCGCACACCCACCTCGGCTCCCACCCACCAACGATTGCGGCCATCGATGGCCGGTGCAGAGAGGGACACAGAGAGGCATCACTGCAATAACCGGAAAGCGTCTGGAAGTGATCAGGATCACTTCCAGCTGCTTTCCAGACCGTAAACGTGCAGGGTACGTCCACGGTCGTCAAGGGTATTTTTTTTAGAGGACGTACCCTGCACGGCGTCTGTCATTAATGGGGTTAAAAGAGCAATCTGCAAGCAATGATTTGAATAATTTGACATTGAGTAATGATATGTTGTGCAACCAACAAACTTTCTTGATTCAGACAAAACACGCAAATCAATAACATTTACTTCTATTATCAAATTTGCTTTGTTCTATTGGTATTCATTTTTGATAAGTTAACCTAGGTAGGCTCATAAGGAGCTCATAAATTGTTGCAAACACTGCTGCCATATAGGGGTAGATTTATCAATGCACGAGCGGACATGATACGAAGCAGCGTATCATGTCCGCTGCACATCGATAAATGCCGACAGCATACGCTTTCAGCATTTATCATTGCACTAGCAGTTCTGGTGAACTGCTGGTGCAGTTCCGCCCCCTGCAGATTCTCGGCCAATCGGCCACTAGCAGGGGGTTTCAATCAACCCAATTGTATTTGATGGGGTTGATTTCTGTCCGCCGCCTCAGAGCAGGCGGACAAGTTATGGAGCAGTGGTCTTTAGAACGCTGCTTCATAACTTCTGTTTCCGGCGAGTCTTCCTCAAGCTCCATACGGTGCTAACAAAACGTGCAAACTCCTATGAGCCTACCTAGGTTTACTCTTTAACAAAGCATACCATAAGAACCAAGCAAATTTGATAACACAAGTACATTTTTTTTGACTGTATGCTCATTCAGTTTAGTGTCCCTTTAATAAGTCTTACGTTTATCATGGCATTGGAGGTGATCCTGAAGAGTGTAGCTCTCTCATTGACTTGCTTGATCTTATCTGAGCTGTCCTGGGGAAGACGAAGGGTCTCCAACTCACTCAGTGACCTTTGAAGTGCAGTTCCATGTTTAGCAATCAGGTCATTACAAGTGCCCAGGTCTTCCACTTTTCCAGAAAGAGCTCTGAGTGTGCTGTGAATCTCTGCCTTATCCGTCTGAGAAGATGCGTCCTCATCCCCGGAATCATCTGCAAGTAAGGAGGAGCAGATAGGAGAGGAAATAAATATGATCAGTATGGAAATATCTAGCCAAATGATAAGCAAACACAGTAGAGGGGTTATAGTATAAGAGAGAGAGCAACTTGTCAGAATTAAAAGGGACCATAATTACAAGACATTTCTGTTGTGTTGCTATAGAATTACATATCAGTCAAGCCTTTTAAAAAAAGACATTAAACACTAGATGGTAATAAAAAATGATAAATCATATATAAAAATAACTAAAAACAGAATTTATGCTTACCGGATAAATTACTTTCTCTTGTGGTGTATCCAGTCGACGGATTCATCCTTTACTTGTGGGATATTCTCCTTCCCTACAGGAAGTGGCAAAGAGAGCACACAGCAGAGCTGTCCATATAGCTCCCCCTCTAGCTCAACCCCCCAGTCATTCGACCAAAGGTTAGGAAGAAAAAGGAGAAACCATAGGGTGCAGTGGTGACTGTAGTTTAAAAAAAAAATTTTTTACCTGACTTAATTGCCAGGGCGGGCCGTGGACTGGATACCCCACAAGAGAAAGTAATTCATCAGGTAAGCATAAATTCTGTTTTCTCTTGTAAGGTGTATCCAGTCCACGGATTCATCCTTTACTTGTGGGATACCAATACCAAAGCTTTAGGACACGGATGAAGGGAGGGAACAAGACAGGTACCTTAAACGGAAGGCACCACTGCTTGCAAAACCTTTCTCCCAAAAATAGCCTCCGAAGAAGCAAAAGTATCGAATTTGTAAAATTTGGAAAAAGTATGCAGTGAAGACCAAGTCGCTGCCTTACAAATCTGTTCAACAGAAGCCTCATTTTTAAAAGCCCATGTGGAAGCCACTGCTCTGGTAGAATGATCAGTAATAGTTTCAGGAGGCTGCTGGCCAGCAGTCTCATAGGCCAAACGGATGATGCTTTTCAGGCAAAAGTCGCTTTCTGACCTCTCCTCTTACCAGAATAGATAACAAACAAGGAAGATGTTTGTCTGAAATCCTTAGTTGCTTGTAAATAGAACTTTAAAGCACGAACTACATCAAGATTGTGTAACAGACGTTCCTTCTTCTAAGGATTAGGACACAGAGAAGGAACAACTATTTCCTGGTTAATATTCTTGTTAGAAACAACTTTAGGAAGAAAACCAGGTTTGGTACGCAAAACTACCTTATCTGCGTGGAACACCAGGTAAGGTGAATCACACTGTAAGGCAGGTAATTCTGAGACTCTTCGAGCAGAAGAGATAGCTACCAAAAACAAAACTTTCCAAGATAACAACTTAATATCTATGGAATGTAAAGGTTCAAACGGAACCCCTTGAAGAACTGAAAGAACTAGATTTAGACTCCATGGCGAAGCCACAGGTTTAAAGACAGGCTTGATTCTGACTAAAGCCTGAGTAAATGCTTGAACGTCTGGTACCTCTGCCAGACGCTTGTGTAAAAGAATTAAAAAATAGCAGATATCTGTCCCTTTAAGGAACTAGCTGACAATCCTTTCTCCAATCCTTCTTGGAGGAAAGACAATATCCTGGGAATCCTAATCTTACTCCATGAGTAACCCTTGGATTCACACCAACAAAGATATTTCCGCCATATCTTATGGTACATTTTCCTGGTGACAGGCTTTCTAGCCTGAATCAGAGTATCTATAACTGACTTAGAGAAACCACGCTTTGATAGAATTAAACATTCAATCTCCAAGCAGTCGGACGCAGAGAAATTATATTTGGATGCTTGAACGGACCCTGTATTAGAAGATCCTGCCTCATTGGCAGTGTCCATGGTGGGACAGATGACATGTCCACTAGGTCTGCATAACAAGTCCTGCGTGGCCACGCAGGCGCTATCAGAATCACCGAAGCCTTCTCCTGCTTGATTCTGGTGACCAGACGAGGGAGAAGGGGAAACGGTGGAAAAACATAAGCCAGATTGAAGGACCAAGGCGCTGCTAGAGCATCTATCAATACCGCCTTGGGATCCCGGGACCTGGACCCGTAGAGAGGAAGTTTGGTGTTCTGATGGGACGCCATCAGATCCAACTCTGGAGTGCCCCATAGCCAAGTCAGCTGGGCAAATACCTCCGGGTGGAGTTCCCACTCCCCCGGGTGAAAAGTCTGACGACTTAGAAAATCCGCCTCCCAGTTGTCTACTCCTGGGATGTGAATTGCTGAGAGATGGCAGGAGTGATCCTCCGCCCACCTGATTATTTTTGTTACTTCCGTCATCGCTAGGGAACTCTTTGTTCCCCCCCTGATGATTGACGTAAGCTACAGTCGTGATGTTGTCCGACTGAAATCTGATGAATTTGGCCGCAGCTAGTTGAGGCCATGCCTGAAGAGCGTTGAATATCGCCCTAAGTTCCAGAATGTTTATCGGGAGAAGAGTTTCTTCCCGAGACCATAAGCCCTGAGCTTTCAGGGAGTCCTAGACCGCACCCCAGCCTAACAGACTGGCGTCGGTCGTTACAATGATCCACTCTGGCCTGCGGAAACATATTCCCTGAGACAGGTGATCCTGAGACAACCACCAGAGAAGAGAATCTCTGGTCTCCTGGTCCAACTGAATTTGAGGAGACAAATCTGCATAATCCCCATTCCACTGTTTGAGCATGCATAGTTGCAGTGGTCTGAGGTGTATCCGAGCAAAAGGGACTATGTCCATTGCTGCTATCATTAATCCGATTGTCTCCATGCACTGAGCTACAGATGGCCTGGGAATGGAATGAAGAGCTCGGCAAGTAGTTAAGAGCTTTAATTTTCTGACCTCCGTCAGAAATATTTTCATTTCTACCGAGTCTATTAGAGTCCCTAGGAAGGGAACCCTTGTGAGAGGGGAAAGAGAACTCTTTTTGATGTTCACCTTCCACCCATGAGACCTCAGAAAGGCCAATACAATCTCCATGTGAGACTTGGCTCTTTGGAAAGACGGCGCCTGAATTAAGATGTCGTCTAGGTAAGGCGCCACTGCTATGCCCCGCGGTCTTAGAACCGCCAGGAGGGACCCTAGCACCTTTGTGAAAATTCTGGGAGCAGTGGCTAAGCCGAAGGGAAGTGCCACAAACTGGTAATGCTTGTCCAGAAAAGCGAACCTGAGAAACTGGTGATGATCTTTGTGGATAGGAATGTGTAGGTATGCATCCTTTAGATCCACGGTAGTCATATATTGACCTTCCTGGATCATTGGTAAGATTGTCCGAATGGTCTCTATTTTGAATGATGGGACTCTGAGGAATCTGTTTAGAATTTTTAGATCCAGGATGGGTCTGAAAGTTCCCTCTTTTTTGGGAACCACAAACAGGTTTGTATAAAAACCCAACCCTTGTTCCGCAATTGGAACTGGGTGGATCACTCCCATTGTATGAAGATCTTCTACACAGCGTAAAAACGCCTCTTTCTTTGTCTGATCTGTAGACAGACTAGAAATGTGGAACCTTCCCCTTGGAGGAGAGTCCTTGAATTCTAGAAGATATCCCTGGGATACAATCTCTAATGCCCAAGGATCGTGTATATCTCTTGCCCAGGCCAGAGCGAAGAGCGAGAGTCTGCCCCCTACTAGATCCGGTCCCGGATCGGGGGCTACCCCTTCATGCTGTCTTGGTAGCAGCTGCAGGCTTTTTGGCCTGTTTACCCTTATTCCAGCCCTGGTAAGGTTTTCAGGTTGCCTTGGGCTGTGAAGAGTTACCCTCTTGCTTTGCAGCCGGAGAGGATGAAGCGGGGCCGCTCCTGAAATTACGAAAGGAACTTTGTCTTAAAGGACTTGTCCTGAGGGAGAGCATGGCCTTTTCCCCCGGTGATTTCTGAAATAATCTCTTTCAATTCAGGCCCGAAGAGGGTCTTTCCTTTGAAAGGGATGTTCAAAAGCTTGGATTTAGACGACACATCGGCCGAGTAGGACTTTAGCCATAGCGCCCTGCGCCAAAATGGTGAAACCTGAATTTTTTGCCGCTAACTTAGCTATTTGGAAAGCAGCGTCAGTGATAAAAGAATTAGCTAGCTTTAGAGCCTTAATTCTATCCATAATTTCCTCATATGAGGTCTCCGTCTGGAGCGAGTCTTCCAGCGCCTCAAACCAGAAAGCAGCTGCAGTAGTTACAGGAATAATGCAGGCAATAGGTTGGAGAAGAAAACCTTGTTGAACAAAAATTTTCTTAAGTAAACCCTCTAACTTTTTATCCATAGGGTCTTTAAAAGCACAACTGTCTTCAATTGGTATGGTTGTGCGTTTAGCAAGTGAAGAAACAGCCCCCTCCACCTTAGGGACCGTCTGCCACGAGTCCCGCATGGGGTCAGATATGGGGAACATTTTCTTAAAAACAGGAGGGGGAACAAAGAGGACACCTGGTTTATCCCACTCCCTAGTAACGATATCCGCAATCCTCTTAGGGACCGGAAACGCATCAGTGTAAACAGGGACCTCTAGGTACTTGTCCATTTTACACAATTTCTCTGGGACCACCAAAGGGTCTAAGTCATCCAGAGTAGCTAATACCACTCTGAGCAAAACGCGGAGGTGTTCTAGTTTAAATTTAAAAGCCAATGTATCTGAATCTGTCTGAGGAGGAACCCTTCCTGAATCAGAGACTTCTCCCTCAGACATCAAATCCCTCGCTCCCACTTCAGAGCGTTGTGAGGGTATATCGGATATGGCTACCAAAGCGTCAGAATGCTCATAATCTGTTCTTAAAACGGAGCTATCACGCTTTGCAGGTAACACGGGCTGTTTAGATAAGAAAGCTGCAAGAGAATTATCCATGACTGCCGCTAAGTCTTGTAATGTAAAAGGGTTAGACGAACTAGAGGTACTAGGCATCGCTTGAGCGGGCGTAACTGGTTGTGACACTTGGGGAGAGGCAGACGGGCTACCCTCGTTACTTTCAGTCTGAGAATCATCTTGGGCCACATTCTTAAGTGCAACAATATGATCTTTAAAGTGTATAGACATATCAGTACAAGTGGGACACATTCTGAGAGGGGGTTCCACCATGGCTTCAAAACACATTGAACAAGGATTTTCCTTAGTGTCAGACATGTTTAACAGACTAGTAGTATACACAAACAGGCTTGGAAATCACTTTAATCAAATAAAAAACACAATTTGAAAAAACGTTACTGTGCCTTTAAGAGATAAAAAAGGCACACAATTTTGCAAAACAGTGAAAAATGCAGCAATCCTTTTGAAATTTTCACAGTATGTACCTAAAGCCTTAGTAAGATTGCACCACAAGTAGCAAAACGATTAACCCCTTAATGCCCAAACCGGAGCAGCCTAAAGCCAACACCCGGTTAAAATTACTACAGCACCTTGCCACAGCACTGCTGTGGCCCTACCTGCCCTTAGGGACCAGATTTGGGGGAATATAGCTTCCTTTAGGCCCTCAAACAGCAGCAGGACCCTCCATGTGAAGCAGCATGAACTTCTATGCAATTCTAACTGCGCATCTGAGGCGCGAAATTAGGCCCCTCCCACTCTACTCCGGAGCTGTGAGGCCTAAGAAATCACTCCTAAGTGAATAAAAAAATAGCGAATAATAGTGAATAAAAAATAGCCATGTGGGTAATCGATTGCCCTCAATTAGTGTCAACCAGCATAATTAGCCCTGTTATGTAAGCATTCAATTCCTTACTAAGTCTCTGAACATAGCTTACCCTCCCCTCATGGGGATATTGTCAGTCTCTTCTAGCATTATCTCAGTCTTGTCTAGAAATAAATGACTGAACATACCTTATTGCAGTTCACCCTGCAAACTGTTCCCCCCAACTGAAGTTTTCTGGTACTCCTCAGTCCTAAGTGGGAACAGCAGTGGATTTTAGTTACAACATGCTAAAATCATTTTCCTCTCAGCAGAAATCTTCATCACTTTTCTGCTAG